>NW_015654506.1:147507-172647 GCF_001515625.1 Sinocyclocheilus rhinocerous
TTGCCACTGATATTTAAAGCGAGTTTTTTGGGCAGTGTAGAGTAGGGCTTGTTGTTTGTCATTTCTCCGATCACAAATGCAGACATGGTTTTATGTTTACACGGCGCGATGCAACGCAACACGTAAAAAAACAGTATAAGTCATTATAATCAGTAATTATGTCCCCACTGGATGCTACAAATGCCTCGTTTGTAATGGGTTTTATTGGTTTTGTCTCGTCGCACCACGGCATCACAGTATGGTTACATAACATAACATTTCCATCACACGCTTGAGGTATTCGGCCAATCACAACGCACTGGATAGCTGGCCAATCAGTGTACAGTATGTGGAAAATAATGTGTTTTTTAAACCTTAAACCGCATAAACACATTTCATTACACCAAATACACCAAATAATGTTCTTTTTTTAGCAACGTCATATGACCCCTTTAAACAAACCAATCAAAATATTCTGTTGGTTTGTACAGCCCACTTGCAGCTTTGAGCCTCCACGCGCCCCCGAGTGGACGAGGCTGTTTTATATCCCCTGGAAACGTGTATGTCTTTGGTCACGCTCTGTTGTAGCTGACGCTTCTCCCGACTCAACTACTAGTTCAGTGTAAGCAGCTTTAAATACATATTATCTTTTTTTTTTATTTGTAAAGTTCCTCAAATAGGATACACCAGAATGTCTCACACTGTCGTTACTACTACAAGCACAACAACAACATCCTCATCGGATGGAGGATTTTGCAACATCGGGTATGCGCGTTCATTTCAAGGATTACTGAAAATCGGCCAAGTGGTAAGAGAAAGTTATACTTGTATCACATTTATTTTATGAAGTAAAGGTAGACGAATGCATAGAATCCTTAATGTAGGGAAGATAGATGGATTAAAGATGGTAACTGACTCTTTTACACCACGATGCTTCACTGACCGACTAACGCAACTCTTCACTAAACTTTCCATGAATACATTGCTTATGCACTCACAATGAAGGATCAGTGCATTTATTTACAGCAGCACGTCTAATATTTATTTTGGAGAAACGTTGGAGAAAAAAAAAGTCTCCAAGAAGTTAAGCATTATTTTCACTAACAAAAAATGCTAAAACGTACTGTAACATGATTTTACCATACTTTATGTTATGTTTTTGGGCAGTAGTCTACCATGTTATTCTTTAGGAGATAAATCTGAAAACTTGTGCTAACTAAAAGTTTTAATCTAACTGTACTAAAAAACAATCCCAAAAAGTACCATGATATTCTTTAAAGAATGCTGGATTAAATACCATGGTAAATTAATCTGATAATCATTCCGTACCTTGGTGTATAATCACAATTAGATGTAGGCCTATCTCTCCCTAATCAGTTCAACAGGAAACAACAAAGTTCACAGGAAAAGGCTCTTTTGTGTGTGTGTGTGTGTGTGTGTGTGCGTGTGCGTGTGTGTTTTCATAAATTTCTCAACCTTCTGTGCAACAGCTATTTATTCTCAAGTGAGAAATGCGTCATACTTTAAGCTTAAACTGTAATATAGACCAAAACAAACATCACTGTAAAACTAGTAATGGTATTGTTGTTGTTTTTGATGTTATTTAAATATTTGTATGCATACTGTAAATGCTTCATTAATTAACAGAACTTTCGAGTGAACTGTTCATGAATACTATATGTATAATTTGCTTATGTTCGAACAACACAATATACTAATATATTTCTGTTAAAGGAAAATTGGTGAAAAGTATCCTGGAAGTTAAAGCTAAACCTCATTTTCACCAACAAAAATTATAACATGTACTGTACAATGTTTATTGCTATGTTTTTTAGGTTTGAATATGTGTCATACTATTAAAATATATATTTTTTGGATTCATGACAGTGTCATGGTGTTCTCTAAAGGGTATGAATCTGGAATAATACAATTCTTCAAAGTATTTTGGATTAAATACCATGGTATGGGATTATGGTAATCATTCAGTATCAATCAGACATCATCACTGTTCCATGGTACTGCTGCAGGAGGGAGGACTTCCTCAAAATAAAGTCTTTATTACCACTTAAATAACACTAGTGCTTTGGGGCTCAGAGTGTGGTTTAGGGTGTGTGTGTTCGTGTGAGTGTGTAGAAGGTGATGACAGGCAATGGTAATTTGTTAAGACTCACACACTCTGGATGCTCAGGAACAGCCGGCTGCTAAAATGGTTGCAGTGATGAGAGAGATTGAGATATTTGCACTGCAACATGTGGGGCCTCTGTGCTCAAAGAGGGCTAAACACAAAACCCACCAAAGCCAAAGATGAAACATTTCAGATAGAAGATAAATGGTTTGACAACAGGATTTCTTTTTTCCACCATTCACACATTTCTACTTAATCGGTTCAACAGGAAACACCAGTGTTCACAGGAAAAGAAACCTGTGTTTTTTTTTAGTATTTGCATTAATTATTTAACACTTCTATGCAACAAAGTGGGAAATGCATCATATTTTAACAGTATTTAATGGTACTATAGCACTAAACAAATATGATTTAAAAACTAGTAATACTAGAGTAATATTATTGTTTTGATATTATTTAAAAAATATTTATCATGCATATATTTTTGTTGTTGAATTCTAATAGGCCAATATTATACAGAAATAGGACAATAATTAAATGTTTAGTCGTTTATTTTAAAAATCATGATTTAAAAAAGTAATTTCTTTTACATTTATAATTCTTAAATATGAAATAAATATTTTATTTTTTAAAAACTAAATCTAAATGAATTAAAAACCAGACATTTAAACTGAAAATATCAGAAACATAAAATTTTTTAAAACTTAATATTACTGAAGAAATTAACAGAAACTTCTTCACTTCTCGTTGTCCAAGTACTTTAATTTACTGAGTTGGTGAAATCCAAGGTTTTATTGAGCTAAAGCATTGCTACTTTGTTCTTTGTGTCAAAGTAAAAATATTAGTATTTCCTGTGAAGGGCACAAGTGAATTAAATTTACTACCTCTAATTTTGCAGGTGATCCTCCTGATTGCTTTCCTTTGTGTGCACTGTAAGGGGACCAATAATTACTCCGCCTACCGCTACTTTGAGGTGGTCACTGCATGGTTTCTCATCGTCTTCTTAATCTTCTTCCTCATGTATTTGTTTGGACTTCAAAGCAAAATCACATGCATCAACTGGACATTGACGGTACGTCGGCACAGTTAACATTTCACTTACACATCTTCTCACCGAAGATCATGGCATTAGGTGTCTTTTGTAATCTTTCAGAAAGTTAATGCTGCTTTTACATCTCAAATTAGCTCTTTATTGCTTTCACAGGAGTTTTTACATTATGCTGTGGGAGGAATCCTGGTCTTTATTGCCTCTATAGTTGTTGCTGTGAAGAGTCATGGGATCTCAGCTTTGATCGCTGGATCTGTGAGTGCCTTTTTATGCTTGCAGTATGTGCAATGCATGCTGCTGATTGGTCGGGGAAATGCACAAAGCCTTCTTGTGTATGGATGAGGAAGCAGGAAATGCGAATCGTTACTGTTGCATTACACTATATTTATTTGGCAGTGCATGTGCAATTCTAAGAAAGATCTATTAGGCATCAAAAGCAAATGACTGTTCATGTTTAGTAATAACATATGTGATTATAGAATATTATTAATATGTCACTAATGTCTGTTTTTACATAAACACAGGTGTTTGGCTTTATAGCTACTTTTCTTATTGCAATCAGCATATTGACTTCTTATAAGGTCACATGTGGCTCTCAACCAACTGGTGAGTCTGATCATGTTTTAATCATGTCATTTGTAAAATATGAAAGCCGTGAACAGTTTTAAGGAATAAAAAAAAAAAAAAAATGAATATCCACCTTCAGGCCATCCAAAATGTAGACAAATGTATTTGTTCACTGCAACAAATTTGGAGAAATGTAGCATTACATCACTTGCTCACCAATGGATCCTCTGCAGTGAATGGGTGCCGTCAGAATGAGAGTTCAAACAGCTGATAAAACATCACAGTAATCCACAAGTAATTCATACGACTCCAGTCCATCAATTAACATTTTGTGAAATGTAACGTCTAGTGAAAAAAGTCCATCTCTTGTTTTCATCTCACATCAAAAACCATCGACATAATTGTTCAGAACTGTTTGGACTGCTTTTGTTCTAAACAGCGCTTGATCTGTACATATTTCTTTCCTGATTGACCTTTTCACTGGAGAAATCGGTATTATGGATTATGAACTTGTATTTTAGCTGGAAGCAATTGGAGTCTGGACTGGAGTCATTTGGACTCTCATTCTGACGGCACCCATTCACTGCAGAGGATCCATTGGTGAGCAAGTGATGTAGTGCTAAATTCTCCAAATCTGTTCTGATAAAGAAACACACAACATCTACATCTTGGATAGCCTGAGGGTAGGGCTGCACGATTAATCGAATGCGATTGTCATGCGCATTTTGTTAAAAAAGCCGGTTCTGTAATCAGCAGGAAATCATCATCACGTGCTTTCAGATGGAGCAGAATTTGCTACACATAGCCGTAGTTCACTGACAAGTTACGCAAAAAAATCGCAGACGATTTTATTGCGCGATTCTGAAAACGAAGAAATCGTTCGCGATAATGACAGCTGTATGCATAACTTCTCAGTGAACTACGGCTCTGTGAAGATAATGCTGCTCCATCTGAAAGCATGTGAAAATACCACATTTAATACCGTAGTCGTGTGTTTATTAGTTACGTTGAATCAATGAAAGCAGTTGATTCTTCTGTTTATTCAGCTGCAGCGATAGGCATTTTCTGGGTTTCTTCTGCGAGGCGTATTTGGAGTTTCAGCGAGAGCGCCCTCTGGCCTTTGGATGGAGATTTACTGCTGATCACAGAACCGTGCTTCACTGAAAGATACGCATGACAATCGCAGCTTCTGTCGAATCGCGATCTCGATTCCATTTCGATTTATCGTGCAGCCCTACCTGAGGGTGATTACATTTTTAGCAAATATGAATTAGGGTGAACTGTTCCTTTAACAGAATGGACCTGTTGAAATTCATTGCATAATTTCCTGCTAATTCTCTCTTGAAGGTGCTGCAGTGTAACTGGATGGAAGACACTGTCTTATCAGATGAAAGTAGCAAGAAAAATTATCAATTTGTTCTGGAGAGATGAGTTCTTTAAGGACATTAAAGGGACATTTTCGGTTGTTTTTGAAGATGCTTTATGCTTCAAGAGTGGATTTCATCATCAAAATTATAGTGCCTCAGTGAACTTAATCGGCTGGGGTCAAACTTAGAATTTTTCAGAATTAAGACTGGTTTTAAGAGTGTTGATTTGATATATTTATCAACAATGTCTGAAACCAAAAGGGACCATTTATTCACGAGAATGTTTACATTATTTATTTGACAGTATAGATATCGTGTGATGCAGATTTGATTTAGTGCCTGTGATCAAAGAATATTTTGGCTGAAATTAGGTGTTCATGAAGGATTGATGCTGATCCACAGTATTATTACTATTATTACAAGAGTTGAAGTGTGTTTTTGCTTTTCACAGTATCTCTATATATGATATTATGATTTGCAACTGTAAAGTTTAAAGAATGTATTTTTGGCTTTCTAAATGTAAGTCCCTTTGTTTTATACACTGATAAAAAGAAAAGGTCTCCTGATGTTGTGTATGTTTTGTTGATTCTTTATTGATTTAAAATCAGAATTTGAGTCAGAACAAGACTTTTACTCATCCTCATGACTTGCTTTCTTATGTGGATTACAAAAGAAGATACTTTGAAAAATGTTAGTAACCAAACAGCTTTGGTTTCCATTGACTTCCATTATATTTTTTGATCATACAGTGGAAGTCAAAGGGAACCGAAAATGTTACCAACATTCTTCAAAATATTTTCTTCTGTGTTGCACAGAAAAAAATGAAGTCATACAGGTTTGAAATGACAGGAAGTTTAGGAAATTACAAAAGAATCAGAATTTTTGGGTGGACTATCCCTTCAAGATTTTTTTTTTTTTACTATTACAATTTTTTTTTGCATTGTTACATTTTTATGGCAAACACGAACAACATAATGCAAAAATGTAAATTTGTATTTATACTTGATTATACATCATAATATTTGTTATATTTTCTTTATGCTGATTTAAAAACAAATGCATAACAAAGAGATGTCTGGATGCATTACAGTAATGAGAATTATAGGGGCAAAGTATTAAAATGATTTTGTAATGCAATGCAACCCTTAATGGTCCTAACAGGCTTCATGCCCTTTATATCATTGTTTCTTTTGGTTCTGGGATGAAATATGACCTCGACAAGTTTTTGTGTATTATCCTATTACTGTTTAGTCAGATTGGCTTTAATGTAGCAAAAATCATGCTACCCATTAATATTTAAATGTTTAAGGTATCTTATCTGCAGAACTACTTAACACACAGTGACTCATGCTCACAACTTACGGTTACAGCAAGAGGTTATTGTGCAAAAACTACAGGAAACCCTTGACCTCTATCAGGGGAAGTGCCTCCAAAAGAGAAAGAGGGAAATATACTGACATGTGCTAGATCACTAATGGGTTGTTGTAACTCTGCTGCAGTGTGGAAGGGAATTAAATTCCTTAGGATAAACAAAGCCATTATCTATGGAGGGAAATAGAGAAATGAAGAGAGCTGCAGTCCTAGAGAGATTCCATCTTAGTATTCCAGCTAATTTGGAAACATGACTCATGCACATCTAAACTCCTCCTTAATGCTCTGTTTAGAGTACAGCAAGCCCAGTGAAAGAACATCTGTACCACTGGCTAAAGTAAATGGCACTTAAGTTCACAAGCACAACACTGAAATGCCCAAACAAACAGGAAAAAGAGGGAAATGGTTGGGATGCAATAGAGGAAGAAATGTACATTTCTCACAGTTGCAGGTCATACTTTACAGAAGTGCAATGGTGGAAAATACAACCACTGTGTGACCCACAAAAGCAGTTTGCTGCCAATATCAGTGTGCAGTTGGTAACATTTGAAGGATCTAAGGATTCTCAAATGCAAACTACTGTGTGTGTTTTGCTTCAAGTGAGCAAAGAGAGATTTGTCATTTATTGTTTTTGTTTTTTTATATTATTTTTCCATTGTTGTTTAGTGTTATTATGTGTAAGGGAGTAAGAGATAAGAGAACTTGATGTTATACACCCCAGATGTATTCAACTGTGGCATGTAGTTGAATTAAATAGAAAAATGTATATAGCACTGTGGATTTTGACGTGCGTGTTTGTTAGAATGAGTCTGCCCTCTTGTGGTCTGTTGCAGGCTTCAGCGCAGCAAAGTGATCATTAATTAAAACTAGAACTCAAAACATTAAAAAGTTTTAGTTACTTTAAGTAAAATTAAATTACATAATAATAATTGAAAACCCTTAAACTTATTTTATTTCCGCTGTTTTCAGGGCATCATTTCTCATTTTCATTTAGTTTAACTTTAGGTACTAAAAAGCTAAAACGATATATATTAAAATGAATAAAAATTGTAGGCATATTAAAAACAACAACAATAATAAAAATGTCGAAAACACAACAAAAACACTAAAGCTTTAACTACAGTGAAATTGAAATAAAATCTAATTCAAAATATAAAGTATATATATATATATATATATACAGTATATACATTCTTAAGAAAAATGGTTCTAAACAGTACCAGAAAAGGGTTCTTCGGCTTGTAACAACAGCAGAACCCTTTTTAGTGCTAAATAGAACCTTTTTTATAGGGTTCCATATAGAACCATGCTTTGAAAATGCTATATAGGACCTTATTGGTGTTATAAATAACCTTTTTAATTATAGTTTTTAATGAATATTAGTATGTTAATATCATTAATATTAGTATTATTTGTAAATATTATTTATTAATATTGTTTTTTACCCCTCTATCTGCCTGGTCTTATAATATCTTGAAGTGTCTATTAGGGTTTTACATAAAATCAACAACAACAACAACAACGTGTCAATTAGGTACTTTTTTAATGACGTGAAATTAGCAAAAATGGCAGTGTTCTAATAACAGTTAATAGTAGAATACATTAATGAATGATAATGGACATTGAACATAAATAAATGCTTAAAGAAATAAAACAAAATAGAACATAAAATAGTGCATTGAAGACCAAGCTCCAGTGAAATATCTTCACAATCCTCTATGATGCCTCTAAGTTAATCATTATCTGTATTTTGGTGTGATTGAATGGCAGTTTCTCTCTGTAGATGACAGTTCACAGAGTTAAAAGGAAAAAGTAATAAAGTCATAGGATAGCTGGGTATGTTTATGCATAAACCCTAGTAATAAAAAATATAACTAACAAAATGGACCATAAATTCAATATCTTTGTTACTTAGCTTGCACATGGATCCGCACGTCTCACGTCTCGTCAGCCTCGTTACAGTGTCCATGTGTTTGTGTAAAAACAATTATGTTTATCAACAGTGTTGGGGGTAACTCATTACAAGTAACTCATTACATTTTTTCAAAAAAGTAATGCCAGTTACTTTGTTTTCCCATTTATTGACTGACAAGTCTCCTGTCCCCATATTGGGAGAAATCGGAAGTGCAGAGGAATTGTGTGCGCTGTGTGAACATGATGTTACTGTAGTACTAGACTATATATATATATATATATATATATATATATAAGCCTTTATTAATTCTCTTCAAATCACAAACGGGCATTATCATTGTTGAACACGTCCACAATGACTCCAAGCAGCATCGAAAGATTATATATACAAACAAAATACTTACAAATGATAAAAACTGAAATATCTAAAAATAAACTATGCATAAACTAAACTTAAGGGGGACCAATCAATATATTGCAAGTAATTTAGAGAGTTTTAAAGTGTTCAATTTGTCAGCTGCTTTAAGGATTCAAATAATTTTCAAATGTCACAAAACTTGGAGCAACTTGAATGAAACTTCCATAAGTCAGTGATACTGGAAATGACTGACCCCTGGAGGTGGTGCTGCAGGTCCTATAGATGCCTTCAATGTCTGTTCAATGCCAATGTCTGTGTGTACATTGGCATTTATTATTGACTCCAAACAGTAATTACAGGTGTGTGTGTGTGTATGCTAAGACACAAAGTGCATGAAAATCCTACTGCCTTTCTCACAGGATCAACTCTTAACAGTAGGTTTGTAATAGTCTGGATATTTATAATTCATGTTTTTGGATTCTAGCCAAGTGTAGTTTATGTGTATCTATGCAAAGTTTATCAGGATATTCAGGCCTACGCATAGCTAACAATAAAGTTCATTGCTCTTTGTACCGTTTATCATTTATTTTGTAAAATGAACTTCAATATGAAATGTGGGAGGATTCAAACTCTAGTCAGTTCACATCTGTCTTTACAAAAGTTTATTTCATTATACAGAAAGGTTAAGACCAATATAGAGATCTAATCAAAATCATTAAAGAGGAGAGAAACTGATGGATCCATAAAGACCCAGAGTATAAACAGCCCTTGTTAAAGATGGGAATTAAAAGCACGTTTTCTCATTAGCTGCTTATCAACATCATCTTCCAAACTCCAATGCCAAGCATTTTCAAAGTAAAATCTTTTTTATTACAAGAAAATTACAGCAAAGACCACATGCATGATGTGAAATGTCAGAATCCCTTGTTTTTCAAAGGTTGTTTTCATAGCCAGCATTTTATGCATCCTCAGTACAAACAATGGAATAATATCTCACATTTTTCGAATGATTTGACAAAATTACAGCTTGATTGAAATTGTTGCACAATAAAATACAACTTTTTTTCTTTTTTGTAATTTTGTTCACACATCACATATGTGACCCTGGACCACAAAACCAGTCATAAGTAGCAGGGGTATATTTGTAGCAATAGCCAACAATACATTGTATGGGTCAAAATTATAGATTTTTCTTTTATGCCAAAAATCATTAGGATATTAAGTAAAGATCATGTTCCATGAAGATATTTAGTAAATTTCCTACCGTAAATATATCAAAACTTCATTTTTGATTAGTAATATGCATTGCTAAGGACTTCATTTGGACAGCTTTAAAGGCAATTTTCTCAATATTTAGATATTTTTTTTTGCACCCTAAGATTCTAGATTTTCGAATAGTTGTATCTCCGCTAGGGCTGGGCAAAAAAAAATCTTTTTTGATTAATTCAATTCAATTCAATTCAAGTTTATTTGTACAGCGCTTTTCACGACACAAATCATTGCAAAGCAACTTTACAGCAAATTAAGTTTCTACAATATTTAGTGGTAGCTTATCAGTGGTGACTGTCAGTTAATGGAATCGAATCGGGACATCTGAATCGATACCCAGCCCTAATCTCCGCCTAATATTGTCCTATCCTAACAAACCATACATCAATGGAAAGCGTATTTATTTAGCTTTGATGTATAATTTTGAAATCTCACTTTAAAAAAACTGACCCTTATGACTGGTTTTGTGGTCCAGTGTCAGGGTCTCAGACATGCTCTATTGCCTCAGGTAAGCATGTACTGTAGCTTTCACTAAGTTTTAGTAAAACTTTATTAAGGCCAAAATTAGATGGAGAGTCATATGAAATCTTTTATTATTATTATTTTATTTATAATTAGTGCTGTCAAACAATTAATCGTGATTAATCACATCCAAAATAAAAGTTTTTGTTTACATAATATATGCGTACACTGTGTATATTTATTATGTATATATAAATACACACACATACAGTATATAGCCTATTTTGAAAACCATTTGTATTTCCATGTATATATTTATATTAATAAAATTGATATTATATATAAATATTTTAAATGTATAAACATAACATATTTTTCTTAAATACATACATGCATGTGTGTGCATTTATATATACATAATAAATATACACAGTACACACATATATTATGTAAACAAAACCCTTTATTTTGGATGTGATTAATCGTGATTAATCGTTTGACAACACTATTTGTCATATATTTTTCACACAATAAACATTGAAATTGTTTGATTATTTCATTTTTTGTTTAGATCATCATCATTTTAAACATCATAATTAATATTTTATTAAATGTTCAAAGTTTAAGACTTAAATGACCAAAGTACAATCTACATAAAAGGCACGCAGAAGTAGCAAATAAATGTAAGCGCGCATGGAAAAAACGTTTCCAAGACATTTACAGCGATCTTTATATAGAAAAAACAGAGTTGAAATCTCTTACAACTACTGAAAGGTAAAAATCGCAGAAACAAAAATCCCAATAACACCCTTCTGTGGTGCAGCACGGACTGGGTCGCAGACTTCAGCAACCTCCGTAGGAAGTCCTTCCTAGAAAACTGAGGGGAGTGCGGAAGTGAAAAACACAAGTTGGACACACAAAGGACGCGTGAACGGCATAAACAGAGCACATTAAAACAACCACCTGAGGTATTTCACTCTTAAATATTTATCAATATTGTTATCACGCATAATCGATTGCTATACATGTTGCAGTGTGTTTGTATCGACCGTTCTGTGTTTATCAATTCTGTTAGCTTAGACTTGACTTCGACTAGTTTGGTTTACTTTCGCTTTTCTCAGCGTGAACACCAGCTAATCGACGCGTCGTTACTTTGTTTCCTTTACAGTATCGCATATCTTTACCTGTGCTGATTTATAAACGCTTTTATTGCTAAACTGTTTTATATACTTCTCGTTTTCAGATTTAGCTACAGTATAGCTACAGTATGGCCACCGCAGACACGGTGTACAACACCACAACAGCAGCGCAGGAGCCCAAATCCAGAAAATGGTTCATCGTGCCTTCAGAGAACCTGGACAAAGTTCGATTCGCGATAAAAGTGATTGAAGTGGTAAGCTGCATGTTTCATGTTTTGTCTGAAAACACACGCTGGACGCAAATGTGACCACATGTTTACATGTAGGCCTACTGTGATCATAATTTATACGAGATCTCTTTTAAATTTTCTAATATAGCTATATATGCACTTTCCTTTATAGTAGCCTAATGTAAAATACTTTTTTAACCCTTCAAACCTAAGTACATTGGGACATGGTTTGAATAAGAGGTCGTTATAGTGAATAAGTGGTTAATCCGTTTTATAGACACAATTCAAGTTAAGATAGCACACTTTTCCAATAATGCTAATAATAGTAAACAAGAACGCTGGCAGTTCATTAACCTCTAAAAGGTGGGGCTAAAATATGACTACTGATAGTGTTCATTACAATATTGTTGTTTCTATTACATGCTAATGAAAGATTCTGCTGAATGAATCCATTGCCCTGTCTCACACATCTTTGATAATGCAAATGATGTTTAACAAGTCCTTGGGTGCGAGTGAGGAATGGCAACTTTTTTGCCTGCATTGAATAATGACAAGCTTATTTTCTAAACAAGCGTGGTAATTTCAGCATTGCAGTCATGTGCTGCTTGGTTGTTGCTCATGGGGCTTTTTGTAAAGCAGTTGAGACTGTTGGACTTTGTCTGAGTCGAAGTTAGAAATTACCTCCATTTCCTTGGCATCTTCCTTATGTGTCAAACTGACTTCTATAATTTATGACGAAGCAGAACATGAACGCATCTTGGTTCACTAAGGAATACTACTGGTCGAGTGGCTATTTAGTAGATATTGCTTGTGCTTTGCAAAGACATGCAATGGACTCATATGAGGCGAGGTCCTGGATTATTTTGTGTGTGGTTCACCATCATTCATTCATTGAAGTGTTTGTTACTTAGCGCACACAATAAGCATTGCACCATATCCTTTTAATCCCAAATACTGGTATGGGCTCAACAGGTTTGTGCAAAACCTGATGCTCTATTTTAAAAGGTATGAGAAATGTATATGTGCTGTATTGAAAGCAAGGAATCTGACCATTTGATTTGAAGGGTAATCAAGAAATGGTGCAGAATCCATTTTTTTCTTATGCTTTTTAATTCATAACATTTCTTTGTTTTAAAATAAAATCTAAAATTCTTCTAGTTTATTTTCTGGGCTAAATTAGATTTTGAGTCCCTGATTTTCAATGTAATTTTCTGAAATTTTCAGACTTCTCTGTACATATTTTATCATCTTGATCTTTAGCTTTTAGCATCAATTCTTCTCAGGTTGTTACTAATTGGTTGTCACTATTTTAAGTGTTTGCAAGGTCACAGCTGGAAAGACCAAAGGGTGTTGTCTGCTTGCGTGTGACAGACTAAGTGATATCAGGTGTAAGAAATGACTGTCTGCCTTTAAACTCTTAATGCAGTTAGAGAGCAGATGCTAAATTCAATTACCATCTCATTCTTAACTTTCACAATATGTTGTGGTGAGTCAAGGGCTTAAATGACATTCAAATCGCATACTAAAATCGAGAATCTTTAAGTACAGGGAAGTACACTTCAGAACACATTAAATTTAGCCAATAATTACCACATAGAGGTCAACATTGAGACAAATATACTCTTTATAAATAATTGCCCCACAGTCCAGGGCCTGGTCTCATGCTTTTTCTCCTGTAGTGTATTCAGGGAAATTGCCACTGGAGTTTTTTTGTGGTGTTCTCATGACACTGAACAGTATGTTATTATTCAGAACAGAGACTTGCTTTTTAATCATATACAGTTCAAATTGTATACAAATGTAAATGAAAATTAAATTTAAAAATGTGTATATATATATAATATTAATACATTTTTTTTTAATGATTATGATTGTTCATTAACTGGTGTCTTCTGGATGCCCTTGAAATTCCCTACTTTTAATTTCCTTTTCCACTTAGCCACTGACATGACAACACTGGAACACCTTGGTACTTCCCAGATGAAACCTCATCTAGTTCAATTGCTGAAGCTTGTTCTTAGAAGCCTTTTGAAACTATTGCCCACAAACCGTAGCGTATTTTTTGTGTGCTATATAAACCAGTGCAGTGTACAGTTTTAGTAATTTACCAGTGGGAATTTGCAGCTGCTTTGTTTCAATTTTAAAAAAGTCAATGATTTCTTTCTTAGTTCTTGACACTTGATATTCTGCGTATTTTTAAACAAACTGTTTCCAGTGTTTCTTGAGTTTGTAAGACAGCTTTTTTTTAAACTCTGGTTTTGTTTAGGAAATCAGAACAGAGACTGTTGACCACAGTCAAGTGACTGTACTGTATTGTGAAGAAATGCTTTGATTTTGCTGTGGAACGGTCTATTCCAAAATGCTGATCAAGTTTAGCACTTTAACTTTACATTTTTATGCATGTTTTCCAGGAATTAAGCTTTGTTCGTTTCAGTTTCAGACTGAAATTTTTCTTTGTGGTTTCAGCATGCTTGGTTACATTTTAGGTCATTTCATAAATGTCTGAAATAAGCCCCTTTTTGGGTGGTGAACAGCAGCTGTGTACTATCCGGCTTGTTTGTATGGAGGATTTCGAATGGATTCTGTGTGGTAGCGATAAGGTTCTGCTTCTTAAGCGACAATAACAATTGCATGTGAACCTACCCTGTTCCTTCCTAGCAGTCAGGGCTGTCAAAGCTCAAAACAGACGTTATGAGTCAAACGTGTGGGCTAGTCTGGCTTTGTCATTTTGACGTTGCTTGAGCACGCTGTAAGGATTTCCTCTTCCTCCTTACTACCAGTTATACAGATAGATTTTCCCTATTTTGCCCTGAATCATTTATCTTTTTACCAGTTGAATGTCAAATACCAGCTATTTGTTATAGAAAAATTGATGTTTTATTATTATTTTCTATAATCTCTTCCCCTTTGTCATATTGATTTATGAATGTATATTTTATATTCTCAAACTGTATTAAAACTAAGGATATTGCTATACCTTTTATTAATAGTTTAAAGAAATTATTTCACTGCCAACCCCAGAGTTTAACAGCAGAGATGTTGTTGACATATTCACCACAGCAAACAATGCTGAGAGTTATTTTGAAGGACTTCTCTTTATAGTACATTTGAGTAACTTACTAGCATGACTACATCATTTACAGTCTCATTTTTTTTTTTTGCCAGTTTCAGTTCGCTAAAGGGAAATTGAGTGGAAAGTCTCCTGGAATTGATGTAACAGTGAAAATGTAACCTTTGGACTGGAAGACCTTTTAATAGCGTACATGTGACTAAAACATAGAGCTCAGGATGATGAATATCACTTTGCTGAGTGAATGTCCTAAATAGATTATTGGGAATCCCCTACCTGATGCATTTACATCACACCTGATTTCCTGTTTCGAATTGTGACTGAGTGTGCATGTTCTCTAACAGAGTGTTAAATACAATATTTTGTCACTTAGGCAAATCTAAAACGCCCAAATCATTCATATTGTCTTGTATACAGGATAGAGTTATAAGCTGATACTGCCACCTGGTGGTTAATGAATGCACTTGGATTTCATTTGTGTCCCCTCAGCTCCTTTCCTTTGTGGCTTTTGTGATGGAGGAGGTGGTGTCCAGCTGTTCGCAATGTGGACCACTCTACTTTTTTGAATTTGTCAGTTGCACAGCCTTGCTCTTCACACTGTTGCTCCTCATCCTCCTGGCCACACCGTTGCACCAGAGAGTTGGAATTAACAGCTGGCCTACTCTGGTAAGTCAAAAAACACTATTAATAATAATGCAATATCATTATTTAATTTTTACAATATTAGAATGTACAAATGCTAAATATAATAAAAACTTTAGAATATTATATTAATACATTTTTTTGTGATTGACCACTCCTGAAGAATCAGAATCACTTATTCCAGAGGATACAATTTTATCCAATGTACAGTTAAACTTCTTCTTTTCATTTTTCCATAGGATTTCGGATACACATCAGTCATGGCAATCCTGTTTCTCCTTGCCAGCATTGTGTTTGCGGCAGACAATGGTCAAACGGGTCTGGAGCAGGGCTCAGTGGTATGATGGCGCTAGATTTGTGTTTTTTTTAGTTGATATGACAACATAGCTCATTCTGACTGGCTAACATTTAACTGTCGTTCTTGTATTACAGGCATTTGGCTTCCTGGCCACGGTGGCCTTCTTTATTGACTTTGGTTTGTTCGTGAAAAATCGCGGTATTCCTTGCCGAAAGGGAAACAATCAACAAGCAGACCGCACACCCAGACCAGAGAGTGAGAAACTTAATGCTAATGGAACTGACTCAGTGAACTGAAGCATTTTACCAGCAGTCTGCTGCCGTATTCAAAAGCTTTTCCCATTTGTCCAACAATTTTTTATACATGAGAAATGTTTTTACCCAAAGCAAAAAATTTGTAATATTTCCATTTCAGTCAGTTACTAACTGGCATGTTTTATATTGTGCCTGAATTATTTTTATATTTTTCATAAGTAGTAATTTTACAAGTAGACAACATTCTTACGTAGCGATTTCTCTGTGTGGGGATCGTTTTATTTTGCCATTACTATTTTCACACGGATATCCTTTTGTAAAGCAAACAAAAAATATTTTGGCCGTACAGTGTATACTTTTGCATGATTACACAAAAAAGTCATCACATCCTTATTGGAGTGTATGTGCTGCACAATTTTTGACAATTTATACTTATGAATTAACAAGTACAAAAAGATGCACTGTATTTCTTAAAGAAGTACTCATTCCTGATTGTTTTTATAGTTATATATGCATTCCTGAAATAATATATTTTGGAGAAAAATCAGGGTTTGATCATGTTGACAATAATGATTTATTACCTGTTTTACAGCACAGGAATATGAATATAATACTAGATAAGAGGCTACAAAAATCATGAAATATTTTCTTTTAATACCTGCACTGTAAACACGTCATTAAATTACTGTAAAGATGTTTAGTGAGCTGTTGAAATGAATTGAGGTGACAGCAAGATGAATATGTTATGGCCCTGTGATTATCATGTTTTGCTCTGCAAGGGACGTCAGGGGTGTACAGTCATAGATTTTTTTTTTCTCTTCTATTGAAACGTCATTTTTGTATTGTGTGGAACTAGAAATGCTGTATATTTCTTTTGTGCTTTATCTTGTTCCATGTGAGCCCAGATCGTGTTTTTGTGAGCATGTTGATCTATGAACATGAAGTGTTTAATCTAATGGAAGCTTAATACCCTGACGGATATTTGTCTTTATTTGGAGGTATGTGCGTTTAGGCCCAAATGTGTTTGTTTAAATGCCCGCGGAGATGAATGGACTGCAAGTTTTCTGAGACACTAATCTGCCTTACGCTTCCACCCTCCTGTGCTGTACAACTGACTGCTGCTTTCTGTGTTAAGCATTGTGTATATTTTAAATCCTGATATTGTGTTGATGCTTTAAGAAAAGCCACTTTCTTATTAATCCATCTTAAGATATGGATCAATCATCTGGTAAGCTTAATTATTGCTAAGGATTTTGTTGATTTTTAAAATGAAAAGACTAGTGGGTCTGCTTGAATTCCAGCATTGTTTCTACAAAAGGTGACATGGAACATTTTACAGCACTGTTTTTGTAAACATCTCTCCATTCCAGTTAAGCAATAAATAGCTCCTGGGCTCTGAATATCAGACTCCTGTTTTTATGTGTGGTCTGTTTGGAAACATGCTTGTTAAGGCTTGGCAAGCCAGTGATTTATAGCTGAACAACACTGTGTATGTAATTGATTGGTTCAATCACATGTGCAGCCTGACTTAAAGACATTTATCCTAAATATTGGAATAGTGACTTTCTTATAGATTAATTTATTTTGACTATAAAAACGGTTGAGTACATTAATTTATGCTACTATTTTGCATGTTTGTACTTGTTTCTGACTAGAGTAAATCTAAGCACAGCCACAAGTATATCAATGCTCAATTTTTCTTGGTATAGAGACAAGCTGGCTTTTTGTTCAATTTTATTTCCCTAAAGCTGACACTAGATGTCGCTGCCTGCACTGTTACCATCTACCGATGACCAAACACTTGCCTTTGAAGACAATTTTCACTTCAGGTAGGCTACGACAGGCATAAATAATGCTTTTGGTTGGATAACAATTTTAACTTTTTGTTTGATTTTACGGCCATTTTTAAGTGACGTTTTTCATATAAAGTAAACGTTTTATAATAGGACTCCGTCTAGCCTAAATTAGCCTACACTCTCAAAAAGGGTGTGTTAATTAATAACACATTTTTTGTGTTATGGCTATTTTAACACATTTTGTGTAATTTTAAGTTGATCATGTGTAAAAAGAAAAAGAAAGAGAGAGAGAGAAACAACACAGTGTCCAACACAATATGTGTTAACTATCATCCAATCACACTGCTGCTACGTCACTCTGCGCCGCAAGAAGCAAGTTCGCGCCTCTTTTTCCATCGGTGGATGACTTGGATGCACACGTCAGGTATTTCGTAAGTGACGTTTTTCATATAAAGTAAACGTTTTATAATAGGACTCCGTCTAGCCTAAATTAGCCTAGGAAGACTTGCTGGTCATCTTAAAAGTGGCCAAAACCCAGGAACCATTTCAGATCAGCAAATTGTATCATTGCAGGCTCAATAAGATGAATGTTTATTTACACTCTTTGTTGGAAAAAACAGCCTACTCTGATCTGGCTTTATAGCACTTTTTAGTTGTTCAGGATGGGTGACCAGCTAAACCAGTCGAGCATCAGTTTGGGCACCGACTAGAACACCAGTTTAGACTGGATTAATTTTTTTTTTTTTTTTGCTGGGATAGCGTAGGCCTGTTTCATAAAGGTGATGCGTAATTTGTATACTTAAAAACTTGGATAAATCCGCAATTTATGATCAAGACTTATTTTGTGTTTATATATGGCACGTTTTAACTTTAATTAAGGAGAAAGAGCAAAATCGAGTCTGTTTACCTGTAGTACCTCCCCTTAAAGTTCGCGTAACCGCTGAAAGAATCTTCCGTGGCTCGTGAAGGGGAGGGACCGGCGCGCGAGATGCACTCGATGTACTTTACTTTCACTCATCTTGCACAGCGGCTTGAGGATGGAGCTCGACTCCTTGTGTGCAGCGCATGTCTGCTCAGTGCTCTGTGTTTGATGACAAGCAGCGAAGCAATAATTTACCTGGAATTATTTTTCATGTTCGTTAAAGGTGAGTGAAGCGCTCTCTCATCTCTCACTGCAGTAGCGCTCGCGAGCGCAGGTGCCTCATACAGAAGCTCTCGCTTTTATTTGCACTCTAATCACTAAAATAAAAGAGGATGGGGATTATTTTTTGTTAATAACTTACAGTAGTAGAAAACTTGATTAGAGGCACGCTTCAGCTGTAGCACTAGTGTCTGATAGTGTGTTTATGAAGTTGTTAATATAGTGTTTTTTTGTGCGTTACTCTGCTTACCGTTTTTCATTTAAGTTTTTAATTAATTCGAAGCCTGGATAAAATGATGTGCTGTAAGATTAACAAGAGAAAAATATTGAAATAAATTTCCTTTATTAATTGTTTAATTGGTTAAACTGCACCTAACTTGGACACAAAACGGCTATGAAACTAGTAAACAAAAATTTTAGTCATACACAAGTGGCTTTTAATTACAACTAATAAGGCAACTTTTATTTTAAAAGTTTATATGCTATACTTATAAAATACTTTAAATTCAACCAAGATGTTTTCTTGGCACACATCAGTCTTCATTTATAAAGACGCGATTCCTTCAGTGTCCAGGTGGGGGTGAACAATTAAAGCAAGTAATATGCATGAGTTTATTTTACTTGAACATGTCTGTAGACAGACTTTATTTCACTGCTAAAATAGCTGGATGTTCATTAGCTCTCAGGTATGGAAGCCAGAGAGGAAACATTAATAGCATTATGTAGCTAAATACTGTATATGAAAACATTGAACCGCAGGTCTGGTGGAACTTTACTGTAAAAATACAGTGACCACGTCACAACCGTTTTGGTGAGTGTATTTCATTAAATGATATGAAGTTACTGTACCAAATGCACTGGTAAAAACGTGGCATGATAAAAAAATCACAATGACATTTGACCTTTTCTGTAACTTGTTTATTACCTCTAAAAACGTTTTAAACAATATCTCAGTAAAATTACGCATTATCTTTAAAAATAAATAAATAAATACATAGACAGTATTATTTAAAAGTTTAAAAAGGGGTTTTCTTTTGAAAGAAATTAATACGTTAATGTAGCAAGGATGAAATTAATCAAAAGTGACAGTAAAGACTCACATTTAAAAGATATGAGATATTTCAAATGAATGCTGTTCTTTTAAACTTTTGATTTATCAAAGAATCCTGAAAAAATGGTTTTCACAAAATATTAAGCCACACAACATCTGTATATTACACTCTAAAAAATGCTGGGTCAAAACAACCCAATTGCTGGGTTTGTCCCTATTTTACCCAGCACTGGGTTGTATTTAACCCAGCATTTTTTAGAGTGTAGAATGACCGATATATAATAATTAGGCCTATATTTCACAATGTTACTGTTTTCACTGTGTTTTTGATCAAAAAAATTATGCTGTGGTAAGCATAAGGGACTTCTTTCAAAAACATCTACCAACCCCAAACTTTTGAATGGCAGTGTACGGTAAGGTTTGTATGAGTCTTTTTGTTGTTTAAGTCTTTTCGAGTTGTTGTTTCCAAGAACTTTCCTAGAAATCTTGATTGTACAGTAGTTGTGGAGTTTATATCTCATATAACATTCAAGTGTTTTTTTGGTTTTCAGATCATTATATCTTTACATTCCTTTATCCAATATATATATATTTAAATCATGTATAATTTCATCCCTGAAAGTGCAATTTAGTTGTGAACCAAGGCTGATCCTTTTCAGGATTCCATCTTTTCATTAGATCATTGCTTACCGTTTCATGGGTGCCTTGGGTGTCACAAGCATTTAATGCTTCTCCATTTACAGAACGTGTTATGTCCCAACTAATTAGCCAACTTCCTAAAGAATAATGAGCTGATTCATTTTCAATAGCTGCCTGCGGTCTTGTTCCCATCCTCATCTAATCGAGCAGGCTGATGAGACGATCACATCCAAGTGAATAATTGGTTTGTTGTAAATGACTGGAAATAAGGCTAAATGAGCTGAGATGGCAGGATGCAAGACTCTGGTGAGATTCCAGTCGACTGCATCATTCATTCTCCGTTGAGAGCCATTATTGGTGTTTGTCAAATTAGGCACACTGGCTGTAAGGAGAGGAAATTACCTGCTGAGATGGGAGAGAAAAATGCTGTTATCATGTTGAGAGGAAGGAGTAACATGGCAATGGGTTTCATAGGTTGCATCTGACGTGGCACTCCTGTTTGTTTTTAGCAGAAGTGAAATGATGCCGAATGCTTGATATTTAATAATAATAATGTGTTGACAACAAGACATCATTAGAGTGTGCTTAAAACCTAATCAAACTTCACTGAAGTTTAGAAAACGGTCTTTTATGTCACATTAGTGGTTGTATAAACTACAATCGAATGGTTGGGATCTGTAAAAAATTTTTTATCTTTTGAAGACTCGTCAAGGCTGCATTTATTTGATCAGAAATGTAGTAATATTGTGAAATATTATTACAATTTCAAATAACTGCTTTCTATTTTACTATATTTTAAAATATAATTTATTCTTGTAATGGCAAAGCTGAATTTATGTGTATTATCATGAATTATCATATCTTGATGTTTCTTTGAGGAATGGTTCTTTGATGAATAAAAGTTCAAATGAACAGCATTGATTTGAAATCGATTTTTTATCAATTTAAATTTTAATCAATGTAAATCAATGCATAAATTCTTAAAAAAAAAAGATTAGCAGTGTATACTTATTATCAAAAGACTACAGGTTCGAATCTCAGACATTTAAGAGAAGTGTAGAGTTTTGTCAGGGCTATGCTTTTCATGATAATATTAATAAAGTCAGCGTGTGATTTTTATACGCACTTGTTTATTTATTTTTTTCTGCTTTGTTGGAAAATCTGTGTCGTGAAGCAAAACCATCTGAGAACCACCACCTTAAATCTTCTTCTAAATCAAGATTAACCATGTATTCTTGAATTCTAAGAAATCACATTGTTGTTTTTTACCATCTGGCAAACATGGCACGATTTGCATGTATTATTTATATTGCTTTTTGACAAAATCCTATAAACTCCAACAAGTCATATTTTCTGTCTCTAATATAAGAATAATCAAAGCCACCAGGCTCTGGAGACGACTCGTGGCCTCTGCCTCTGCAGAAATGATTAAGTACCCAGAGCCGGTTCCTGCTGGGAACAAACAGAGTGGGCTTCACCTCACACATACAGGTTCATTTATCAACAGCGCTGTTGATTTTTACTTTGAGATCATTATGAAGGTTTCAAACCGAACGCTTTACTCTGTTTTTAAACCCATTACTCACTGCACTAAGAAACTGACAGGGGAGGAATAGAGCCCACATAATTTAAACAAGGATCATAAGTGGACTATTGCGCACACAACTCTTCAATTTTGATGATTTGAACAGGCGAAATTACTTTATTGCTTATTCCTGAATCTATTGCCCAGAACATATCACCACAACATTTAAAACTGTGTCAGCTGTCATGTTGTGTGCCGCTGGATTTTATATATTGCCTACTGACAATCTGACATAATCTCATTAATATTCATAGGTATACATATGTAAAGTGTAGTTTGCACAAATTGTTTTTGACAGCTTCCACTGTCAACCAAATATTTGTAAAAGTTTGAATTGTGATTTTATTTATTATAAATTGGATTAAATATTTTTTTACACTATTATATTTAATGCTGCTACTTTCTAGACCTATTTTTTTATTCAAACAATTTTTTATTTAAACATTATTAATTGTAATTCTTCCATACAAAGAGTGCAAATGACTTTACTTTTAATAAAAGACCTATATGATTGTCGTTTGTAAATACAAAATTTTCCATCAAAAGGTCTTTCTATGACAAATGTTGCTTTGAGTTTGGGTTTGGGTCAGTCAGTTTTTTTTTTTTTTTTTTTTTGTAAGAAATTAGAACTTTTATTGAACAAAGATGCATTAAATTAATCAGAAGTGACAATAAGATATTTACATTTTTACAAAAATATTCTACTTCAAATGCTGTTCCTTTGAACTTTATATTCATCAAAGAATCCTGAAAAAATGTATGGTATTCACGAAAATATTAAACAGCACAACTGTTTTCAACTTTTGTAATAATAATAAATGTTTCTTGAGCAGAAAATCAGTACATTCTAATGATTTCTGAAGGATCATATGACACTGAAGTCTGGAGTAACGGCTGCTGAAAATCCAGCATCACAGGATCAATTATATTTTGTAATATACTAAAACAGAGAACAGTTATTTTAAATTGTAATAATATTTCACTATATGTTTTACAATTTTTGGTCAAATAAATCCAGCCTTGGTAAACATAAATTCAAGTTCTTGTAATATGAGTTTCCACAAGCATTTTGTCAACAGGATGCACGATTCATAAACATTTGTGCATCTTTAAAGCTGAACACATTTTAGAAGCTGTCATTTAGTTGATTTTCCATGTTTCAGTCATTCAAAACTTCATTTAAGGCTCATGAATGAAGTTAAGCAAGCTGAAGATAGTATTAGACTTCAAAGAATGTCTCAGCATTCAAGATCTGCACATTGGATCTTGAATAACAGGGCTGTCAAAAGTGTTGAGAGCTTTATCACGGTTATAATGCACTCTGTTGTAAAAGGATGAAACTTTTGGAGTCTTGCAGAGATGGTATATATCCATGCTGACAGCTCCCCTGTGGAGACTCTCTGTATGCTATGAGGGTATGAGAGGAAGTTTCAGCAGGGAATCTGCCTTTTTGTTTATGATCTTGAAGTGTAAGTGAAGTATTTCTGCTGATGTACCAGTAACTGAGACTGCATCTGAAGAAACACCTGTTATAACACGTGACAGTGGAAAGGTTGTAGACATTACCTGTCAAAGTGAACAGCATAATCCAAACCAGCTCATAATTTGCTGAATAGCTGTTGCCAAGCTAGCACTTTATGCAGTGTTTTTGTTTGTTTATTTGTTACTTGATATTTTTACTGTATGACAAGCCTACGGAATCTGTTGCTGCCAGGTAATTGCTTGTAAAATACTTGTCAAGGGAGATATCTGCCATGGCTAGCAGATAACCTTTCAGAAGTGCAAGCTTGCCATCTGTTTACCTTGGCAGTTTTACATATGAAAACCGAAGCTCTTTTTTAACTCACTCTGCTAAATTCCATTAAGGAAAGTACAATTTATTAAGTCTTTATTTACTCATTTATGTTGGAACAAACTCAAATGCTCTTAAGTTTTTCTGTGGAACAAACAAAAAGGAATTTTTAAAGAGTCAAAACATTGATCATAGAATGAGAGTTCTTAGTAAACTCAGGCTGTCAAGATCCAAAAAAGGACTTAAAAATAAATAATGGACGCAGTCCATATGACTCGTGTGTCATATTTCTTAAAGACATAATTCACCAAAAATGAAAATTTGCTGAAAATGTACTCACCCTCAGGCCATCCAAGATGTAGATTTGTCTCTCCATCAGAACAGATTTAGAGAAATTTAGGATTACATGACTTGCTCACCAATAGAACCTTTGCAGTGAATGGGTGCCGTTAGAATGAGAGTCATAACAGCTGATATAAACATCAAAATAATCCACAAGTAATCAACACCTCTCTAGTCTATCAATTAATGTCTTGTCAAGTGAAAATCTGTGCTTGCAATAAACAAAGTCCATCATTAAGATGTTTTTAACTTCAAATGGTTGCTTCCAGCTAAATACAAGTCCACTATAATATTGCTTCCTACAGTGAAGAAGTCGTCTGAATCAGGAGAGACATATGTACAGACCATGCGCCGTTTACTAGCATAAACAGTCCAAAACAGTTCTAAACAAATATGTCAGTGGATTCTGCTGTGAGAGGACAACAGTGACTGAAATCTTTCACTGAAGGAAGCATTATTATGGATTGTGGACCAAAATTGACGTTTCAAGTTAAAATGCCTTCTTACACACATTTTCACTTTGGAAGACATTAATTGATGGACTGGAGTGGTGTGGATTATTGTGATGTTTTTATCAGCTGTTTGGACTTTCATTCTGACGGCACCCATTCACTGCAGAGGATCCACTGGTGAACATGCTGATGTAATGCTAAATTTCTCCAAATCTGTCTGTATCAAGAAACAAACTCATCTACATCTTG
>NW_015654506.1:172837-183781 GCF_001515625.1 Sinocyclocheilus rhinocerous
CAGGCCATCCAAGATATAGATGAGTTTGTTTCTTCATCAGAAATGTAGCATTGCTTCACTTGCTCACCAGTGGATGCTCTGCAGTGAATGGGTGCCGTTAGAATGAGAGTCCAAACAGCTGATAAAAACACCACAATAATCCAGAAAACAATATTATGGAAGGAGGACTTGTATTTTAGCCACAACACACAGCTTTTCACTTTACAAGATGTTAATTGATGGACTGGAGTGGTGTGGATTATTGTGATGTTTTTATCAGCTGTTTGGACTTTCATTCTGACGGCACCCATTCACTGCAGAGGATCCACTGGTGAACATGCTGATGTAATGCTAAATTTCTCCAAATCTGTTCTGATCAAGAAACAAACTCATCTACATCTTGGATGGCCTGAGGGTCAGTACATTTTCAGAAAATTTTCATTTTTGGGTGACTATTCCTTGAAAAAAATAACAGCTTACAGGTTTGGAATGACACGAGGGTGTGTAAATAATTGCAGAATCTTAACTTTATGAACTATCCCTTTTGAGTACTGGTTAATTTTGATCTCTTAGTTTAAGTAATGTTATTATGAGAATTTTCCAAGGCATTAATTTATTCTTCACCATACAAATACCTGAATATCTAAACACTGAGCTTTTTATCTGTTGGTGGGTTTTATGTGGCCAAATAGGGGGATCTGAGCCATGATAGAGGTGATCACAGTCCCATAATTCTGCCAAAGCAAATGAATAAATCTGAGCCAGAGGGGATTGTGTGGCAAAAATTGGGGGATTTCTTTGTAGTTTCCAAAAAAGCGATGTTCAATAATCCGCCTGGTTTCTCAGTCCTGCTTCCACCCTCCAAAAAGCTATTGATGCATGAAACATTTAGACTTCTGTTGCTTTAACAAGCAGGATACTGTATAGAAATGTTGTAGAAAGCAGAGGGCTATTAGACGAACATTGTCAGATCAGTGGACAGCATCCCGCTTTATGATTACAGCTGTTGTCGCAGGGAATTCCTCAAATTCTCATTCAGTCTCACCAGCAGTGGAGGAGACTGCATGTACCGGTGGAGTCTGTCACAGGAGCGCTGCTTACCCGCCGCCCCATCAGCTCCACTGTGTGGCTGTTCTCTTGAGACTGACACTTCACTGAGTACAGAGAGAGGGTTTCAGCACTACCTGTATTCCCAGCATGTCCCAGCAGCCGTTAGGGATACCAAGTATGTACATCTTTCTCACGTGTCTAGCTTAGATAATACCTGTTTTAGACTTTGAGTTAGTCTTGGTGTTCCTTTCATATTTACTGTATGCATGATACATAGCCATTTGAGATTAAGTTCCCTGCTGTGTGGTGCAGTATTTACAAATGAAACAGTATTTAGCCTGGCATAGTGTAGTTTAATGGGTGTTAATGGGTGAAACACAGAAAATGTAGTCATATTTCACCTCAAAACCAAAAATAATGAGAATCTAATGAGAATGTCCATAGAGAATAATGAAAATACAGAAAAGTAAATATGTGGATGCATTTTGAAAATGAGAATTAATGAGAACTGCAAAAAAAAAAAAAAAATCCTAATGGATCGAACACCATTTTCATTATGCAAAATAGCATTTCTTACTTTTTCTTTTTGGTTTTGGGAGAAAAATGTGATCTGGGCATGTTTTTTATGTGTTATATTCAACTTAGTATTTTTCAACACCTGCACAACCTTGGTCTTGCAGAAGAGGCAAGACTTTCCAAAAGCAAATAAAGTTATTAT
Organism: Sinocyclocheilus rhinocerous; assembly: GCF_001515625.1. Lineage (NCBI taxonomy): Eukaryota > Metazoa > Chordata > Actinopteri > Cypriniformes > Cyprinidae > Sinocyclocheilus > Sinocyclocheilus rhinocerous. The sequence goes on from NW_015654506.1 coordinate 174,585, forward strand.
TGTTTTTGGCCTTTTTATGCCATTTTTATTCAAAGTAGCTAGATGGGGCGAAGGTGGGGGATTGAGAAAATTGAGATTCAAACTCACTTCACCTGCATGAGCACCAGGCCTCAATATGTGCAGAGCTTGTGCACTGATGCTATAGCTAAGTGCTATATTTTGATGAAAGACTAAAAACAAGCTAAAAAGAAAGCCTAACCCTAACCGCATACCATATTTAGCATTATTTACCAGTTAGAAGGGCTTTAATCAGTTCAAGTGTTATGAATGGGTGTAATTTAGCACTGAAGATTTCTTGAAAATTTTATTTCTGCTGCAGACATTGTGTGTGTCTATATAAAGAGGCTCAGTGAGAGTCATTAACAGACAGAAATAGAGGGGAAACTGGCTGAGAAAACACTCCAAAATAGCATCCAGAGGATGAAAGACTGATGACGTAGTTTGCCGTCGATGTTGAGAAGTTTGCACACATACACAGAGGGAGAGAACCGCTCACCTCTGTATTATCGCTGCTGACCTATAATGTATGAGGCTGCCAGCGACTCAGCTGTCAGTGTGATACAGTGGGAGTGATGGATGACTGCATTGGCTGAGAATAATCCTTTCATTGAGTTGTTCTATTTCACAGAGCAGTTCTCAGAGGTCAGATCTACCGCTCATGGTCTGCTTCTGGCCGGATTACTGTGGGTTGCAGCCAAAATTTCATACAGTAACTATGACATGACAGTAACTAGCACAACATTGCAATTTAAGGATGTGTTTTCTACCATTAGAGTTTTTATTTGCTAAGGCAAGCATCACTACTACTATGGCACATTCTGGGATTTTCTTTCTCTATATTAAGACATCCATCCATCATTCAATAGCCATTCATCAGCTCAGATTTCTCTCTTCTTTTCCCTCTCTCTCTGCATACACTGTGTAATTTCAGTTAGCTCAGCTGATTCGCTCTATATCGTCACTGATTGGGATGGTGGGCATTCTGATTAGAGTATAGAAATGTTGTAGAAAGCAGAGGGCTATTAGACGAACATTGTCAGATCAGTGGACAGCATCCCGCTTTATGATTACAGCTGTTGTCGCAGGGAATTCCTCAAATTCTCATTCAGTCTCACCAGCAGTGGAGGAGACTGCATGTACCGGTGGAGTCTGTCACAGGAGCGCTGCTTACCCGCCGCCCCATCAGCTCCACTGTGTGGCTGTTCTCTTGAGACTGACACTTCACTGAGTACAGAGAGAGGGTTTCAGCACTACCTGTATTCCCAGCATGTCCCAGCAGCCGTTAGGGATACCAAGTATGTACATCTTTCTCACGTGTCTAGCTTAGATAATACCTGTTTTAGACTTTGAGTTAGTCTTGGTGTTCCTTTCATATTTACTGTATGCATGATACATAGCCATTTGAGATTAAGTTCCCTGCTGTGTGGTGCAGTATTTACAAATGAAACAGTATTTAGCCTGGCATAGTGTAGTTTAATGGGTGTTAATGGGTGAAACACAGAAAATGTAGTCATATTTCACCTCAAAACCAAAAATAATGAGAATCTAATGAGAATGTCCATAGAGAATAATGAAAATACAGAAAAGTAAATATGTGGATGCATTTTGAAAATGAGAATTAATGAGAACTGCAAAAAAAAAAAAAAAAATCCTAATGGATCGAACACCATTTTCATTATGCAAAATAGCATTTCTTACTTTTTCTTTTTGGTTTTGGGAGAAAAATGTGATCTGGGCATGTTTTTTATGTGTTATATTCAACTTAGTATTTTTCAACACCTGCACAACCTTGGTCTTGCAGAAGAGGCAAGACTTTCCAAAAGCAAATAAAGTTATTATTGTTTTTGGCCTTTTTATGCCATTTTTATTCAAAGTAGCTAGATGGGGCGAAGGTGGGGGATTGAGAAAATTGAGATTCAAACTCACTTCACCTGCATGAGCACCAGGCCTCAATATGTGCAGAGCTTGTGCACTGATGCTATAGCTAAGTGCTATATTTTGATGAAAGACTAAAAACAAGCTAAAAAGAAAGCCTAACCCTAACCGCATACCATATTTAGCATTATTTACCAGTTAGAAGGGCTTTAATCAGTTCAAGTGTTATGAATGGGTGTAATTTAGCACTGAAGATTTCTTGAAAATTTTATTTCTGCTGCAGACATTGTGTGTGTCTATATAAAGAGGCTCAGTGAGAGTCATTAACAGACAGAAATAGAGGGGAAACTGGCTGAGAAAACACTCCAAAATAGCATCCAGAGGATGAAAGACTGATGACGTAGTTTGCCGTCGATGTTGAGAAGTTTGCACACATACACAGAGGGAGAGAACCGCTCACCTCTGTATTATCGCTGCTGACCTATAATGTATGAGGCTGCCAGCGACTCAGCTGTCAGTGTGATACAGTGGGAGTGATGGATGACTGCATTGGCTGAGAATAATCCTTTCATTGAGTTGTTCTATTTCACAGAGCAGTTCTCAGAGGTCAGATCTACCGCTCATGGTCTGCTTCTGGCCGGATTACTGTGGGTTGCAGCCAAAATTTCATACAGTAACTATGACATGACAGTAACTAGCACAACATTGCAATTTAAGGATGTGTTTTCTACCATTAGAGTTTTTATTTGCTAAGGCAAGCATCACTACTACTATGGCACATTCTGGGATTTTCTTTCTCTATATTAAGACATCCATCCATCATTCAATAGCCATTCATCAGCTCAGATTTCTCTCTTCTTTTCCCTCTCTCTCTGCATACACTGTGTAATTTCAGTTAGCTCAGCTGATTCGCTCTATATTGTAACTGATTGGGATGGTGGGGATTCTGATTAGAAATTTTCCCACACATCAGCAGACATTACTGTCTCTACAGTGGGTACGGAAAGTATTCAGACCCCCTTAAATTTTTCACTCTTTGTTATATTGCAGCCATTTGCTAAAATCATTTAAGTTAATTTTTTTTCCTCATTAATGTACACACAGCACCCCATATTGACAGAAAAACACAGAATTGTTGACATTTTTGCAAATTTATTAAAAAAGAAAAACTGAAAAATGCTCAGTATTTAGTAGAAGCACCCATTTGATCTAATACAGCCATGAGTCTTTTTGGGAAAGATGCAACAAGTTATTCACACCTGGATTTGGGGATCCTCTGCCATTCCCTCTTGCAGATCCACTCCAGTTCTGTCAGGTTGGATGGTAAACGTTGGTGGAAAGCCATTTTTAGGTCTCTCCAGAGATGCTCAATTGGGTTTAAGTCAGGGATCTGGCTGGGCCATTCAAGAACAGTAACAGAGTTGTTGTGAAGCCACTCCTTCATTATTTTAGCTGTGTGCTTAGGGTCATTGTCTTGTTGGAAGGTAAACCTTAGTTCCAGTCTGAGGTCCTGAGCACTCTGGAGAAGGTTTTCGTCCAGGATATCCCTGTACTTGGCCGCATTCATCTTTCCCTCGATTGCAACCAGTCGTCCTGTCCCTGCAGCTGAAAAACACCCCCACAGCATGATGCTGCCACCACCATGCTTCACTGTTGGGACTGTATTGGACAGGTGCCTGGTTTTCTCCACACATACCGCTTAGAATTAAGGCCAAAAAGTTCTATCTTGGTCTCATCAGACCAGAGAATCTTATTTCTCACCATCTCGGAGTCCTTCAGGTGTTTTTTAGCAAACTCCATGCGGGCTTTCATGTGTCTTGCACTGAGGAGAGGCTTCCGTCGGGCCACTCTGCCATAAAGCCCCGACTGGTGGAGGGCTGCAGTGATGGTTGACTTTCTACAACTTTCTCCCATCTCCCGACTGCATCTCTGGAGCTCAGCCACAGTGATCTTTGGGTTCTTCTTTACCTCTCTCACCAAGGCTCTTCTCCCCCGATAGCTTCTGTCAATATGGGGTGCTGTGTGTACATTAATGAGGAAAAAAAATTAACTTAAATGATTTTAGCAAATGGCTGTAATATAACAAAGAGTGAAAAATTTAAGGGGGTCTGAATACTTTCCGTACCCACTGTATATTCCCATATGTCTTAGTATAAACGCAAAGGCATAATACATTCCAGTGAAAAATTAAGGGCCGTTATGTAGCAAATTACACATTTTGAAATATGCAGATACATCATTTTCATTTATATAAAACAGACTTATTTGCATTCTTTAAACAGAAAAGAAGTAAAGAAATGATCTGACTTGCTTGGTGCTATTTATTTTGTGATACAAATACAAAAGCATTTAGACTGTCAATCAACTTTAAATGCATCTTTGCATAGACATTACAAAAAGTGGTTTTAAAAGTCAGTGTATACAGTATTGTTTGTTTTATTTCCGTATTGTATATCACTGGTTTACAGTCCACAGCAATCCATTTTGCAAACAAGTTGGTCGATTTCTCTGCTTGTCGGACACATCTTTGTATTCTATCTGTGATAGATTTAAAACTGTTAAATTATTTGTAATAAATAACATTACTTTGAGAGCTAAAAGAAAAATCAAATTAAAAAAATCAAATTTTTTCCCCCTTTTAGCGCAGTTATTTCCTGAAACATGAGCGACATCTACGAGTCTGCAGCCAATTCTCTGGGCCTGTTCAACAGCCCCTGCCTGACCAAAGTAGAGCTGCGGGTCGCCTGCAAAGGCATCTCAGACAGGGATACCCTCTCCAAGCCGGATCCCTGCGTGGTCATCAAAATGCAGTCCCATGGTCAGTGGTTGGAGGTGGGTTTGAGTTTTATGTATTTAAGATTTGTGGTTCCAGTTGGATGCATTAAATTTCTAGTGATGTGACTGAATGAAATAATTTTTCTATTATTATAATAATAATCTTCTAATTCTTTTGGGAGGCCATATCAATGCATTTTTCATTGCATTTTTCCACACATTTCTTTGCTGTTTTCTTCCAATTTTCCACTCATTTTCACACCATACCATCTCACATGAGTGTAGGTTTGGATATGGATGTATAGAAATGTCCCTACCAAAATTAAGAGACTACTGAACATTTCAAATTGTTAGTGAATATACAGTAATGTAAGAATATCATGTTTGTATTTGTAAAATATAAGTATTTTATTTCAGTTGAGAAGTGAGATATGAGATACTATTGACGTTTTTATTAATATTTTGATGTTTTTAATTTGTGTTTTCTGTTTTAAAGTGTTTGTTTTTCTGTTTTTAATTTGAATTGAGGTTTTAGTAACTTTGTTGTTTGTTTTTGTCTTATTAGTTTTTGTTTTAAATAGATGCACCAGGGCACTTTTCAGCTTTAGTTGTTTTAGTACATCAAGTTAAACTAAGTATTAAAACTTTAACTTTTTTCAAGTAATGTAATTTTTTTATGTTTTTAGTTTTTTAGTTGTCTATAATAACCCTGGAAGCAGTTTACGCAACTATACGTTTACAAAAATCAGTGGAAAAATTCTTGCATAAATACTGTTCAACCGAGCAACTGTTCAGCCAACAGGCAATTTCAGTGTGTAGGTGAAAACATAGTGCCTCTGTATAGTGTAATTGATTTTAAAACCTACACAAATACCTCAGGCATGACACAAATCCACAGTTCATATTTTGTGTGTTATTCTAATAGGTTATTTACTGCGGTGCTCCTGTGTATGCTTGATCTTTGACAACCTGCCTGAGCTTTCAGGAGAATTATATATATTTGTAGGTGAATGTGTGAGAGCATGCATGTGTGTGAATGAGCGAGAGAAGCAGGCGACATATGTTTGCTGAGAAATCTCCCTGTCAGGTTATGAAGGCTTTGCCAGCTCACCAGCAGGAATCTGTTCTCACCACTCAATCTCATTAAACATTCACATGTTCACTTATGGTGATTCTGCTCTTTGAGTGTGTGCGAGTGTCTCGGAAGGAAACCACACTATAAAATCTTCATTTTGCGACATTTCGTACCTGTTCTCAAAGGACCTCTTCATTCCTCCTGGAAATCCCGCCATGAAGAACATTTGAAGAACATCTTCTGTTTGACTGCACTGTTTGCTCTTTAAGGGCCGCTATAGCTGAGCTTGTTGCATCATGCTTTTTATAGTTTTTCCAAATCCAAATGCCCCGAGACTCGTACATTAGAGATTTTAAATGGGATTGCTTGTGAAATTGTGTTTAATGTTGTAAAATAAAGCTAATAAACCAAAGACATTTTCAAAGAGTAAAAACTCCTTGTTTATGAGCTATAAGCTAATGTCTATTAAGAGAGAAATATCATGATATTTAGTTTCTCTGATGTTGCCTGAAGCAAATTTACATTTGTAGCTTAACAAACACAAGCAATGTGATTTACTGCAGTCGTGATTGCATTTCTCTTCACACCTCTTAACCCGTTTCCTCCAGTATTCAGTGCTATTACGGGTCAGACTCATTTATCTGAAAATGTCACTTATGCATGCTATTGTATTGAGTGCCCAAATGACTTAAATTTCATAGCCGTGGGTTTTGGCTAAATCTAATTTGAGTGGATTATCCCACTGTGATAGTTTCTCTCTCCGTTTGATAGCTCATCTCTCACTTTCCAACTGTACACTGGGAGCCATTATCAAATCTTTAGCTGAAGTATGACAGTGTTAATTAAATTTGGTCTGTATTTCACTACCAAGAATACCCCTCATTCATCTGGAGCTGTGAGAGCAGAAAACTGGGTTTAGGTAGAGAAAGTTCAGAAACAGATTTTATACAGTATATAAAATTCATACTAACATCCAAACATTTGTGATCAATAAAGAAACTAATAGGCTACTTTTATTCAGCAAGGATGCCTTAAAGGGGTCATATGATGCTTTTTTAAAGATCATTATTTTGTGTATTTGGTGTAACAGAATATGTTGACATGCTTTAATGTTCAAAAAACACATTATTTTTCAAATACTGTACATTATTGTAGGTCCTATATGCCCCGCCTCTCTCAAACGTTTTGTTTTCTACAAAGTCCCTCCTTCCGACAAAAAGAGAAAGGAAAACTTAAAATCGCATCATATGACCCCTTTAAATTGATCAAAAGCGACAGAGAAGACATTTATAATGCTACAAATGATTTATATTTCAAATAAATGTTGCTCTTTTGAATGTTCTGTTCATCAAAGAATCCTGGAAAAAAATAATGTGTTATGATTTCCAACAAAAATTTTAAGCAGCACAACTATTATCAGCATAAGAAATGTAGTTGTTACCAACCACAAAACTGAACATTAGTGTACTTTAAAAGCAAATGGGTTTACTCTAAAAAAATGTGCTGTCTGTCAATTGTGTTGCATTTTGAAATCTCAGAATCAGCAGTGGCTGTCTGTTGACCCTTGATCAAGATTAGTGTTTGTTTGTTTAGCTGGCGGCTCTTGAATGAGTGTAAGTACAGGAAGCAGCACTTGTGTGCCTGAACAAGCTTTTAAACTGCGGCAGTCACAGAGAGTAAAGACCTGCTGCTGACCCTGCCTGCTATTAGCCCACTGCAGCACTGCAGCTGCTCAGAGCTCGAGCACCATCAAGCAGAGAGAGATGGTCACAAATCCACCATGCTCTGAATCACAAAGAAGGCACTCCAGACTGTGTACAGTAATTCATGATGGGCCCTCAGTCTCTGGGGTGAAGGTCCTCTAATGCACTCAAGTCGTTTCCATGTTGTGCCCTTGAAAATGTACTGAAAGTACGATTTGTTCATGGCAACTCCATTCAAAGAGGTTTTCTGTGTAACTTGGTCTAATGTGTGTGCTTTAAATCCGGTAAATGGCCTTATCTGTTTTTCAGTGATCAGTCTCTTTCTGACTTCTCATTTTAATGTTTTCATCTTTCTCCATTAAAAATGCAACTTTTAAAACATTTATGGTATGAAATGCCTAGAAGTGATCATTCACAGGTAGATGTTCTTGCTCCCTGACTTCACTTATTGCAATATATTTTTTTTATCTTCTGTCCATTAAAATCCATGTTCCTGAAATGACTTTGCCTGAGAGAGAGATTTCCCTAATGTAGTTAGATTAGTTCAGCTGTCAGACAGCGAGTTAGAATGGACTGGAGACAAGTGATGGTCTGATCAACCATACTCCATTTTAAAAAGCCATCTGCTGTACAGTCTGTGTGTCTGTACGTGTTTTCGTGTTTTTTTTTTAATTATTGCAGCTGGTCTTATTTACTCACACACAGACAGCAGCTCATTTGTTTTGGGTGCGTGACTGAATTTGTAGCAGTTTTGTATTTTTCATTAGTATTTTTTTTAAAGGGACCTACACTGCACACCTAGTCCAATTTTTTTAAAATTATATTAATATATAATATTTAATATATATATATGAGCAATATCACTTGAGTACGAGAGTGATAACGGCTCTATATTAGCATGGCTGTGATTAGGCCAGAGGCATGAGGCCGCAGGCAATCACAGCTGCTGATATAAAGCCGGTATCACTCGAGTACGAGAGTGATTATTGCGTTTATACAACAGTTCGACGGCACGAGTGTAAATATATAAGAAAAACAACAACGGAGTGTCTTTAAAAACCCTTTTGTGCGGAACTACTTCCTTCCGCCACGGATTCAAATCAGCTGAGTTCAAGCCTCTGTTACTAATACGAAAACGTCACTTTAGAACTAGTAATGAAGGAAAGTTGAGCTGCTTCATTAAAAGCTTATTGTATTACTTAATTAAAAGCTCACTGTATTATGTAGAGCAGGGATAGGCAACGTCGGTCCTGGAGTGCCGATGACCTGCAGAGTTTAGTTCCAACTCTAATCAAACACACCTGAACAAGCTAATCAAGGTCTTCAGAATTACTAGGGCTACAGGCAGGTGAGGTTTTTTTTCAGGGTTGGAACTAAACTCTGCAGGACATCGGCACTCCAGGACCGACATTGCCTATCCCTGATGTAGAGTATTGTGAGAGAGAGATGGACTGAGCGAGTGTGATTACCTGCATCTGATACAGCATTCATTCTTCAGCTCAATCTCATATTCACAATAAAACATTAGTTTGAACGTCCACTGAGGAAAGCCATATCTTTGTCATACTGGAGCTCACGTCTCCGAAAACGTCGAAGCAAATGTTCAAATAGACGTTATCTTTATTAACAAACCGTATATTTGAAGTCTAAACAAGTACATTCTCGCCTAAAAAACTCTTAAAACTACATTCCGTGACACAAAAACAGTATTATTTTTAAATTTTAGTAGATTTGGGCGTCCGCCATGACACTCGCTGTGAGAAATACTG
>NW_015654506.1:187722-204142 GCF_001515625.1 Sinocyclocheilus rhinocerous
TAAATCATAAGTGTTATTATGTAAATGTATACTAAATGTAAATATTTAATATATTAGAGAACTGACACCACCCTCTCAATTTCTCTGGAAATGAATGTTATCTGAGCAACACACCAAAAATGTCCGGGTCCAAAGTTACATTGCCAGTGGCTATAATGACCTGTCAGCATGTAAGATCCCAGTGCCCTGGCTGTGAACACTCTCCAATAATCAGACAAAAGGCAGAACTGAAGATGAGAGTCTGACTGTCAGCGACAGCATTCACTCGCACATCTGAATGACTGTGGCAGGTGGAGCTGTTCTTTCATCTACCCAGAATGCCAATCACAGGAGCAGGGAGCACTCCTGTTGAATAAGGATAGCGTATCTCCATAATATCGCTCCCTTCGGGGTGCAATCTAGATTTCACTCAGACTGATCAAGACTGATTTCATGGTCTGAAATAATTGGATATTGATGTGAAAAGAGTGACAGAACTGTATGTCTGTAGCTGCAAGCTGTAGTGATGTCATAGTAGTGATTCTCACATCACAATCGCATACTACTGTGATGTTTGCCAATGGAAGAGACACTGAAACTATACTAGTGTGTTGTGGTTGATATGTCATTGCTAAGGAGTCCTGAGTTGTTGCTAGGGCATTATTAAGTGTGTAAATGAGTAATCTGAGTGGTGGCTAGGTAGATGCTTTCTAACTTACTAGTCAAAGACTGCATTTATAAGGGGGAAGTCGTGGCCTAATGGTTAGAGAGTCGGACTCGTAACCCAAAGGTTGCGGGTTCGAGTCTCGCACCGGCAGGGATTGTAGGTGGGGGGAGTGAATGTACAGCGCTCTCTCCCACCTTCAATACCACGACTGAGGTGCCCATGAGCAAGGCACCGAACCCCCAACTGCTCCCCGGGCGCCGCAGCATAAATGGCTGCCCACTGCTCCGGGTGTGTGTTCACTGCTGTGTGTGTGCACTAAGGATGGGTTAAATGCAGAGCACTAATTCCTAGTATGGGTCACCATACTTGGCCACATGTCACGTCACTTTATTTTATCAAACATACAGTAAGAACAGTAATATTGTGAAATATTATTACAATATAAATTATTATTTTCCATTTTAATCTGTTTTAAGATTTAATTTATTTTTGTGATGACAAAGCAGCCATTAACATACAGTCTTTATTTTCTTCATTCACATTTAGATGTCATTCTATGCTGATTTGGTGGTCTGTTCTTTCTTTCTTTCTTTCTTTCTTTTTCTTTCCCTAAACCTTTAAATGTATCACTGTTTCCACAAAAAATGTGAAGCAACAAAAATAGTTTTTGAAAATTTAGCTTCAGAAAATCTATGATTTTACAGTTATTTTAAAGTATGATAATATTGTATTAAACTTTATTTTATATATTATTTTTTTAAATATATTTTATTACTATTTTATAATATATGTGATCATTTTATTTGCCATGGCATGTCTGTTCTAAAAAGTGAACATTTATCTTGGTTTGTCTTTCTTCATCTTTCTATCTTTTCTTTTGCCTTGTAAACGGCTTCTTTTTTATCTTTTACAGTTTAGGTTTTGTGTAGTACTCATGAATTTGAGAGGCACGTTTCTCGGTTCAACTTTTTGTTGCTTTGGCATTTGCTAAAGTGGAGCTGTTGCTTATCATGATGCAGCGCTCCTCAACTTCAGTGACATTTAAGAAATAATATCAATATTCATGAAGCGTAAGAGTAAACATAGCAGGCTGACAGAGTTATGCAGCTAGACGTGGGTCATCTGGGCACTGATGATTACAATCTGTCAGTTATGTGATGGAAGATGTCCTTTCCCTGTGTGTTCCCATTGTGTTCTTTCACCCCTTCATGGGCACATACAAGGTATTTTTGTCCTTTATGTCTACAAGATGGACTGGGGCTGAACATATCTTTTGCATTTGGAGCTCTGTTTCACCATCATTAATTTATCACAATCAAACTTGTATTTGAAAGTTTCTCCCTGTTGGATATGGACATATTCTTGCAGCATGTTGCCTCACTAGCTGTTATAATTAAAATTCTTATGATAAGATATTCTAAATGCTTTAAATCTGTTAATTATGAGTGTGTGTTAGTAGAAATCCTATGGTTGTTTGTAGTGGAATACTAGCTTACTACTTACTGAATATTGCTTAGTGTACAGGTGCATCTCAATAAATTAGAATGTCTTGGAAAAGTTCATAAAGTCCCTTTAAAACAAGTAAATTCACTCGGCAGCAGTCTTGATGAATCCAGGTAGCCGTTTTCTAATAGGAATTGCAAGTATAGCTCTACTTGAATTTTGAAAGTTCAAACGCTCTAAAACTGCTTATGAATATGTTTTGAGAATGAATTTCAAATGAACATTAAAATCAGATAACAGTGATATCAAATGCTGCTTCTTTAACTGAAGTCGCTTTCCTGCATGTCCAGTTATTTTGCATGCATGTTTTAGAGTAAACAAATCATATCAAATGCCATATCGAGAATTTTGATTTGAGCGTTTAATTTTATACGCTTTAATTGTATTTTTAGTGGTCTGTCACTTCCTTCTATACTGTCTCTAATACCACCTTATATGCTTTAAAAATAGTAAGTCAACAAGTAGTCACTATATCATAATAAATGTTTACTTTATGTACTTTACTGTTACTTTTGATCAGTTTAATGCATGCTTGCTGAATAAAAGTATGAATATCTTAAAAAAAATAAATAAAAAAAGAAACTTTTGAACATTAGTGTGTTTTATATTTTAAACAATTTTATTTACATTTAATAAAACAAAGTAAAAAATGAGATGCATTGCTTTTGGTTCATTCATCACACTGTGAATAGTCCATCTGAGTGCGTTGCATTGTGAGATATAGTATCTCATAAAAAATAGTAAGAGCAATGTTAGTATGCTATTCAGACTATAGCTTTTTTTCTACAAATAGCCATTGAATTTGGATTGCCACACTTTCTGTCTCTTCCTCCTCCATCCTTTCATCGTCCTCCTTGAAAACATCCACTTTTTCTGCCACCCCTTGTTTGCCGTCTTCACAGGTGTTCAAAGACAGCAAGCGAGATCTCAGTTGTGTCACTCTTCCTTTTTGCCTTATTTAAAATGGACAGCTGCATCGTTAAATGAAGGAAATGTTTCTTCAAACAGGTTTGCTTTATTTGAGCCATTCAACAAACTGAGCGGTGATGTGAGAGCGGGGTAAACATCTTATTTGGGGTGCTGGTGTGCTGTTGAAATGGTTAATGATAGCTCTTGCTGCACCCTGCGGTCCTCCACCTCGGGCCCTGCTCTCATAAGATGGGGCCACGCTGATGAACCCTGGAGAAAACCTCCATTCTCATACACTGGTGGGCTAATGAGGAGAAGCAGCTCATTAACTATGCAGAATGAAGGTGGCTGCACATTCAGAGACCGCATGTTCTGACTGAGATGTGGAGAGATGTGAGGAAAGGAAGGTAAATGTGGCTTCCAGGGACAATTAGACGCTTGTGTGGGGGATGTTGCACATGTTGAGGCTCATCCTTTGGGGCAATGCTATTTGTGATGTGTGTGTGTGTGTGTGTGTGTGTGTGTGTGTGTGTTTTGTATGTGTGAGAATGTATGTGAAGAAACCTTATGAAATATGCTTATGCTTGCCAAACTTCCATCCGGCATATCACACTCACAAAAAAGGCCAAGAAGCGAGGCTGGTGTGAAAACATTTATAGTAGCTTGTTTTGCATGCTGTTTCAGTAGATCAGACATTGCTAATATGCTTACACAACAATGTGTAATTGGTAACAAAGTTACAATTTCCAGGCCATATTCAAAGCATATTCCGTGATTAGTAGAAGTTAAGCTCACCTGGCAGCATTTGTGGCATAATGTTGATTGCATTTCTTTAAAACATTTTTTCCCTTTTCTTTCTTTCTTTCTTTCTTTCTTTCTTTTACCATGAGGTCCTTACAGTGGAATTGAATGAGGCCAATCCATAAATGTTAAAATACTCACTCTTTTAAAAGCCACACAAAGAAAACTATATGAATGTTAGCATTAAAAATGCTTACAAAAATTTTTTTTGTGTAAAGTTATATTAAATTGTTTAACTTTGTTGCTATGACAACAGAATATCATACAACTCTAAAATGACTGTAAAATTTGATTTTAACAGCTTTACAGCTCAAATAATACACAAGATTTAACAGAGGAATAAATGGAAATGCGTTTATAAAATTATAAGCTTTTTTAGAATTTTGTTTAGAATTTTAAAAAATTATAATAGTTTTTAAATCCTCAAAAATTGGCCCTGTTTACTTCCGTTGTGCACTACACAATTTAAAAAAAAAGAAATTAATGCTGACATTAGTCAATAATTAGTTATAATAATTAGTAAATAAGTAATTAGTAAATAATTACATTTATTAATAATGTCAGTAAAGATTTTTACATTTGAACTCCCTATTCATCAAATAATGACACACACACACACACACACACACATATACATACATATATAGTTATTTTAAATTGTAAGAATACACACACACACACACACACACACACACACACATATACATACATACTTACATATATAGTTATATATAGTTATATTAAATTGTAAGAATACAATTTAAAAGTCCATCATTTCATTAAAAAAAGTAAAACAAAATTATGGTGAGTATATGATGTAAAAATTTCTATTTGTGATTGAACTATTGCCTTAAACCATAATTGTATAATCAACACATTGATATATATCACCATCTGAGCAGCTCCAGTGAAGTAGAGCTGAATGACAAGAAGCCTTTCCAACAATGGTGTCTTGAATATTTATTGGTATTTCTAGAGCTCTGCTGTCTATGCTTTGACTGCTCTGCCCCTCACTGCCAAAAGACTGTCAGTCCAGTGTAGTGATGAACTCAGGCCCCTGTTTATGCAGGCATAAGGGACTTTTCTAAGCCTGAGTGGACACACGTCTTTTTTGAAAAGCTGGCTTGTCCAGACCTCTCTTGCAAGAAATTGTCATGTGGGATCTGCTTGTTGATGTGTATGGGAGTGTGATGGAAGATCTATGAATGGAAGCCTTGGGTTGGGATGGCTCTGCTTTTCTGGTTCCAGGTCACATTTTTATTTGCCTGAGGAAAAATCCTGTAAGGGCTGATTTATGATCAGTGAGCGACGAAATCGACTGGTCCATTTTTGGCCATTCTGACATTATTGTGCTTGGCTGAATGACAGAAGTAGTAGTTCCCTTTGAGTCAATTTCTGTTTTGCAATATTGCTTAGTGATTTTTTATGAAAGATAAATCAATTTCAACAATTTTGAGCTCATTTCATTTGCTATCATTTGGAATGACAATAAAAGTGTTTAATTTAATTTAATTTAATTAGTCATTTTTGTCTGAACTTTTTGATGAACATTTATTGTGAAAAAGAACAATGAAGTTAGATGAATTATCTGCTATTTAGCTTTTGTCTTTCAACCTAAGTAGTGTTTGTGGTTTAACAACACAAATATACTTATTTATGGTTAATTGATTAACAAAACTGATTTACATCTGCTTACAGCTAGTGTATTTGCTCATCGTAAAAGATGACAATTCATTTTACTCAATTTCTTTGATTATGTTTGTTAAGGTTTACACATCTCTCCCAATCCTCTTACAGCTCATGTGTGATTCCAACCTGTTTTTGGCTTTGCTTAACATGCTCTTTAAATGTTTACTTTCTTTTAATAGACAAGATGTCACAAAATAGAGGCAATTAGTTCTTTTCTGATGAATCACAAGGCGCGTTCTGAGAGGTTAACAAGTTGTCTGATGTACAACAGAGCAGATGTTTCCTGACAGCAGTGTCAGAATTATCCCTGTACAAACAACAATTAGACAGAGAACGGATGTATATTAAGCATCATCAGAACTGTACTATTTTCACTTTGATAAGTGAGATTTATTTAAATATTCAGCAGCAGAAATAAACAGCTGCTTCGAGGTCCATTCCTCCCCGATTGATGTTTATTCCCTCCAGGTGAATTCTGAGTAGATGGCCCATGCAACTTTCCCAATAAAACAGCACCAGCTGCCCCGAGGAAGCCCCTGTAAATAAAGAGCAAACACCTGGAAGAGTCAGGCAAATATAATGAAGATAAATGGTGGTGTCTCCAGATGGTTGGTGCAAATTAAATGGGTAGCCTTGAGTTATATAAACTACCCATTTTAATGCTGAAGTAAACATTTAAAAAAAGATTTGGATAAATAGGCTATGATTATTTATTTAAAGAATATTTTCAAGAAAATATAAAAAAATAAAGCTGAAGTTGTAATTTGGAACCTGGAACACCCTCAGGCCATCTAAGATATATATGAGCTTGTTTCGTCATCTGTAGCATTACATCATTTGCTCACCATTGAGTCCTCTGCAGTGAATGGGTGCTGTCAGAATGAGAGTCCAAACAGATGATAAAAACATCACAACAATCCACACGACACCAGCCCATCAATTAACGTCTTGTGAAGTAAAAAGCTGCATGTTTCTAAGAAACAAATCAGTTATTTTTGCGTTTTAACTTTAAACTGTCGCTTCTGCTGAAAATACTAATCCATAATGAAGCATGAAGCAACATTGTACATCTTGGATGCAACTCATTGTACATCTTGGATGGCTTTTGATGGCAAATTTAAATGTTCGTATGAGCTATTCTTTGTTGTTAAGCTTACAGTTCATAACAGTTCATATACAGTACACAGTTCATAATAAACATCCACTTTACACGAATGAAATACATTATTATGATAGACATTTACATTATATTTAAATCTTTTTAAATGGTAAAATATCTTCTCTGTCAGAAAGGAAGCAAGCAAGCTTGGTGTTTACCCTTTGCAGAGAGCAGACTGAAATGAAAAAGAACAGAATCCTGAGTCTCTGAGCTGCCTGAGGAAAGTTAAACAACTGAGACTAAACCATGACTAGGCGGCTGAGTGATGTCAGATAAAACGAACCCTTTTCTTTGCCTGTGTGAGGTGAGAGGCAGATATATTCTTCAGGAACAGGGATTGAGCAGTGACATGGTTTTATCTTCTTGCTCTGAGATTTATTACATTTACTGGTTTCGTTCAACAGAGCATTATGAAAGTTAACTTTAGGTGATTATATGGTGTCTCAAATGAGCTTAATGAGAATGATTAAGCATACCATATTCTACTGAGTGTACTAAATTAAGTTTTTCGTTTGTTTGCATCCTCTGTATCAAAATTCTTTGCTACAGCTGCTATTAGTAATTGTCAGTTAGTAGATTGTTTCAATCCAAAGGGACTTTAGATGCGCTTTAGTTGGGATTGATGAGAGCCATTAGGCTAAGTGCACTAAGAAAAGCAACTAGAGTTAGTTTTGCTGGTTAATGGTAAGATAAGTAGAAATGGATTGGGCTTGTACAGTACTAATTGATCAGTTCCTTAAGGTCACTTCCCAGGTCACTGATTCCATGTTGATCTGGTCCTGAGTATCAGCACTTGTCAAATGTCTTTTTACTTCCTAATCAAGCAGCTTGTCCTGAGATGAGATATTGACCTTAGAAATCTTTCTTGAAAGCGATTAACTTGATTTACCGAAGTAGAGACTCTCCTGAACATCCACTAAAGTGAATTCAGCTCAACCGAAGCCAAGTCAAAGTGTTTGGAAAAGAATACTTGTGTACAAGTGTGTGCGTTACAAAAAAAGTGAATGAAATGTGATAAAAGTATCTAATAAACATTTCAAAGGCTTAGTTTGATAACCTCATGTCATTACATTCACTTAGTTTCACTGGATGGAAAAGAGCAGCTTGCACATTCTGATCTTAATAACTCTTTCTGTGTTCCACAGTAGAAGCTAAGTCATATGGATTTTGAAAGATACAAGGCTGTAATTGATGAGACAATTTTCTGTTTTGGGTGAACTGTTCCATTAATAAGGTGATGTGACAGCATGTAACAGACTAAACATGGTCACAAAAATGTGACATAATACTGTTTGTAGTGACAGGAGAAACAAAGCTTTTCAAAACTTTGAATCAACTGAACCAATTGCTTGGCAAAATGATTCATTGTTTGGAAGTGCTCAAAACGCCCCATGCTGGTGATTCCTGCTAGACAGAACAGTGTAAATGCAACAAAAACTCAACTGAAACATGCATAAAAACACCTTTTACAAACCAATCGCCAATTAAATCATGTTAATTTGCCGATTTGATAAGCGATTTGAAAAAAACTAATGATTCGCAAAGGTTTTGAAGCAGTGTTTCACATAACAGTTTAAAATGTTTTGTTCAGTGAAAAGCATCCAGTTATCATCTCAGAAATCATCTCAGAAGATCCAGTTATCATCTTTTTAAAATTTTTTCTCAAATTTAAAACATTTGGATATAATCATGGCAATCAAATCAAATAACAAGTCATGAAAAGATGTTGCACCTGAAAAAATCGCATTGCATTTCGGGATGCCCAGTATACCCTCTTGTTTACTGCAAATGTGGGGAATATAAAAGGTTTTTCTTTCTTGTATTCCATGCATTCAGAAATGTTATATCCTGCACATTGTGCACTTACTGCAGAAATATAAATATTAGTATTATAGTATGGTGGTGTGCTGTTCTGAACACAAAGTAGATATTTGTTTTCTGGTGTGTTTACAGGTGGACAGGACAGAGGTGATTCGGAGCTGTATAAACCCCACATTTTCCAAGGTCTTCACCCTGGACTTCTACTTCGAAGAGGTCCAGCGACTACGTTATGAGCTCTACGACATCAGCAGTAGTCATAATGGCATGAGAGAGGCGGACTGCCTGGGAGCCATGGAGTGCACACTGGGCCAAGTGAGCATAAAAATTCAAGTGGGCTACATGTGATTATTATGGTTTTTCTAGTTTTGCTTGGCAATGATCATTTTTCAACAGGATCTCTACATGATCGTTGATTGCACACAGTCAGGGAAGAGTGGGGCTAGCACTGCACCCAAATCAGATGAAGCCTCCTAATTAAATAATCACACCAAACAACCGTTAAGAGCATTTCCGGACATTTTACGGCTGATTTAATTTTGAAACGTGAGATGTCTGTGTAGCTGGCTCAGTGTGGGGAGGATGGCTGGCCCAGATGGGCCATGCTATTCTCTTATCTGCAGTTTGAGCAAATGGAAAACCAGACACACGATCTTCCGGCAGATTTTTTTTTGCAGTTTCTCAGTAAAGAATTTGCTAGAAGCTTAAAGTGTATGACCGATGCCAATATTCATTTTGTTCAATATTCATGTGTTTATCTTTTTGCATCAAAGCCACTTTCTAGGTCTGCTTTTCTCTCAGAGGAGCTGGGTTGTTTGTTTTAATTCAGTCTTGGTTGGAGGGGGAAGGGTAGAGTATAATTGTTGAAATAGGCTGCGTTTAATAAAGTGAGAAAGCAAGGTGTTGACACTCACTCATACGGAGTTTCTAGGGGAAATAAAACCAAAAGCTCTCCCTCCTATTTATAAATATTTAACAGCTAATAATGAAGCACTTATCTGGAGTGGATAAGACTTCATGGTGTAATTATGAACTAAGCTTACATGCCAAATTCTCCCCGAGGTGTTATTATGTGCTGCGTTCTGCACATATTCGTGTTTTTTTTTTTGTGTGTGTTCTGTCCATCAAAACAAGGTGGCCTCTGACCAACTTAAAATATCTTATTTCTCTCCAAATAGATCATCTCCCAGAGAAAATTCACCAAAGCCCTGCTTAAACAGGGCAACACAGTTGGGAAATCGTCTATCATGGTGAGCACTTTCCCAAATCCCAAATTTATCTGTTTGCTTTCTCTCACGCTCTACTTATGCACACATCCAGCAGTGCACAACACCAGCAAATGGCCTTATGCAAACATTTCATGGTCTAACCTTTAAAAGCTTTGCACTTTATATGACAGAGGTGCTTAGAATGATCAATGCCAGTACTGAACCCAGGCAAACATGGAACAACTTCTCATAGTACACAAGAACCTTCCAAAACAGACGGATGTGGATTGAATGTGAGCTATGAAACAAAAATTGCAGAAAATAGCCCGAGGAGCTTGTTAATGCACATTGACAGAACGCAGCAGCAATACTTGAACATGTAAAGCTCAGTGGGTGAGGAGAATGAGATCTTCATGGTTAGCTTCTGATTCTGTTTTCTCTTCTGCTGAAAACAATTCATCACCAGATCACCGCTGAGGAGCTGACAGGAAATAACGATTATGTCGAACTCTCATTCAGTGCGAGGAAGCTGGATGATAAGGTAGGAAGACCTCCTGTGCACTTTAGAATATAAAATGATCTTATGTAACAACAAACTTAAAGGGATGAAATGAAAATCTTGTCATCATTTACCTGTATGAGTTTCTTTCTTATGTTGATCATAAAAGAAGATATTTTGAAGAATGCTGGTAATCAAAGAGTTGATGGTCCCCATTGACTTCCATAGTATTTCTTTCCCTGCTATGGAAGTCAATGGGGACCAACAACTGTTTGGTTCTTCAAAATTCTTCAAAATATCTTCTTTTGTGTTCAACATAAGAAAGAAACTTATACAGGTTTGGAACAACACAAGGGGGAGTAAATTATGACAAAATTTTAATTTTTGGGTGAACTATTCCTTTCCTACTGTTCAAAAGTTTGGGGTCAATACGTTTTTTTTTAAAGAAATTAATGCTTTTATTCAGCAACGGTGCATTAAATTGACAGTAAAATATTTCTATAATTCTATTTCAAATAAATGCTGTTCTTTTGAAATTTCTATTAATCAAAGAGTCCAGAAAAAATGTATTATAATTTCCACAAAAATATTAAGTCAACAGCTGTTTTTAACATTGATAATAATAAAATGTTTCTGAAGGATTATGTGACACTGAATACTGTCATAGCTGCTACTTTGCAATTCAGCTTTGCCATCACAAGAATACATATTAAACTATATTAAAATAGAAAAGTTATTTTTATAATATTTCACAATATTTCTGTTTTATTTTATTTTTGATCACATAAATGCATCCTTGATGAGCATTAGAGATTTCTTAACATTAAAAAAATCGTACTGACCCCCAAATTTTGATTGGTAGCACATAATTAGATTTTTTAGCATCAAAAACACTCTTTTTTTGACCATTTTTTACCATCTCTCTGATCCCTAGAAATAAACAGTCTGTTTTTTGTGGCTGTCCCTTTAAGAAATGAACATGTGAAATGAGCAACAGTTTTCTGTTCTCTTGCATTGGGACTTGGGTTTGCTGTCAAGTGTCAAATATAATTTAACTCGCCCATCATTCAAAAACAGCCTCATGGCAAAGTTTGCATTACATTGTGAGTGGATCAACAGAGGAATTTGAAATGAGCCACTGAAACTGTTGTGATCAGAAATGATCAGGGATGCTATTAAAAATAAACTTCAGCCTTGATGAATCCCCATACTCGGTCAGACAGTTGAGAAAGAAAAAGACAGCGAGAGAGAGTGATAGAGAGAGTACTATTCCTGTGGGAGACACAATCAATTCTTGTCAGCAGGGTAATTACATGGGACTAAAATTAATAAGAGGGATTAATACAAGCATAACAAATGATCCACAGGAGTATCTCAGTTTCACACAGAGCGTTTCATACTGCTGCTTGACAGGGCATCAAAAGGTAGAACAGGAAAGCCTCCTTTAAATCACTTTTCAGTCCTTCTCTCCTAAGTCATAATCCTTCATTGAAAATCATATCCTCGGTGTCTGAGTAATTAAAACTTTGACTAAGCTTTTAGACTGGAGGAGAGATCAGAGACCCAGGCTGTCAAGATTCTCTGATAACTTTTGAAAAGTTGCTGTTTCATTCTCACGTCTGAAACTTTGGCTGAATGACTACAAGCGTTTAGGAGAACATTACTGCAGTAGACGACATTTTGAATGCTAAGCTGTGAGTGGTCTGTTGTGACTCTTCTGTGCATGTGGCTCTTTTTATGTGTTAAAGTTGTTCGGAAAGATCTGAAAGTCCTGAAAATGGCTCCTGGTAATTCAGTGCAGTTTTGATCATTCAGCATACCTGCCGCTGTCCTCTGAGAAGTGTTTTATAGGCATAATTAACTGAGGAAAATCTGCAACTGTGGGAAACTTCAAGAAAGGCATACTAGTTTCTTATTGTCAGCAGATAATAATAAGTTTTGCAGTTTAAAATTGATACAATCTACAGTATTACAAGTGTGATAAAGGGACATGTATATGCATATTTCATGTGATGGCTTACTTCTCAAGTGCTGAGAATAGTTTAAAGAAGTGAAATATTTATGGGTTCGTTGATATGTCCTTTCATTATAATTCTTTAAAACTGTGATTTGCCTGAGTATTTCATGGTATGTTACTTACTCAGAATACTTAATTAGAATATTAGAATATTTTTAGAATAGATACCAGCATTTATGTGTGTGTTTATATATATATAAAAGTTTAGGATCTGTATTTTTTTTCACAATTTGAGTTGAATTACTGAAATAAATTAACTTTTCCACGACATTCTAATTTATTGATATGCACCTGTATATCAGCGGCTGTGATTGCCTGCGGCTTCGTGCCTCTGGCCTAATCACAGCCATGCTGATATAGAGCCGGTATCGCTCGAGTACGAGAGTGATATTGCTCATATATATTGCTCATAGATATTGTTAGATTTCTATTTTGAATAAATGCTGTTGAAAAAAAGTATCACATTCTCTGAATAATATTAAGCAGCAAAATTGTAACAACAATAATAATAAACCAGCATATTATAATGATTTCTGAAGACTGGAGTAATAACTGATGAAAATTCTGCTTTGCCACCATATGAATAAATTATATTTTAAAGTATATTAAAATAGAGAAACATTAAAATTGTTATAATATTCCACAATCTTATTGTTTTTTCTGTATTTTTGATCAAATTGATGCAGCTTTGATAAGTATAAGAGACTTCTTTAAAATCTTACTGATCCCAAACTTTATACTCTATGTATACTCTATATAGTATATACTCTTTATACTCTCTCTCTCTCTCTCTCTCTCTCTACACTCTGTCTCATATATACACTATAAAACTCATCACCAAACACCAACGACTTGTACGGGTACAGTCATTTTAGACACTTCCAAACTGTTGAAACAGAGATGGAAATAAAAATTTTAAATACATGAATTATGTTCATTATGTTTCCATCTTTGTTGCCACAGTTTTTGGAAGTGCCTTTTTCTGTTCTAAAGAAGGGGGTGTTCCAATACTTTTGTATTGTCACCAATACAAGTCATTGGTGTTTGGTGATGAGTTTTTGGCTCAAGGTCTGCATTTAAAGTCACACCAGAGGTGTTCAGCTGGGATTAGGACTTTGCTTTCTGCAGACCAGTCAAGTTCTTCCACACTGACTGAATCAATTTCTTTTTGAACCTTGCCTTATACTCAGAGGCATTGTCATGTTAGAATAGAAAATTGTCCTGTCCAAACTGTTGCTATAAAATGAGAAGCACACAATTCCCTAGAATATCATTATATGCTTTAACATTAAGATTTGTACTCATGGAAATTACTAAAGTAGTCAAACCTGTTCATTAGAAGGGGGTGTCCCAATACTTTTGGCAATAGTGTATACATAGATATAGATTTTAATGATATTGTATGCAAGGAAAACTATCATTTATTACAAATATTTTATAGCTGTATGCTGCTTTTGACCAATCAATATTGATGAGAGGCATGTGATAATAATATGTTTTAAATAGCAGTTTTTATGTTGCAAAGGCAACATTTGTGAATTTTTTTGGAGCACCTTGGTGGTCAAATAAAGGAAGAGATTTAGACCAAAAGAGTCTCTGTGTTTCTGAATAATAATAAAATAATTTAAAATAAACTAGGTAACAGGGTGCCTTTGATAGCATTTATCATGTACTTTTTGTGGCTTGATCATCTTGGCCTATATTGTATGGTGCTAGTAATGTAACATCCATCCCCCACCATATTAAGCTTTGATCAGGTGAGGAGACCCCTGAGCAGACAGGTAGCAGCAGAGGTGGGATGGGGCAGCCGACGGTGAGAGCACAGGGAGCTGCTTGGAAAAAAGTTACCAGCAAGGACACAATTCATTTTCAATGACAGAGGCGGGTAGAATTTAGAGCAGTTGCAATCCCAGGAAAGAATGGTGTATATGTCTAAGAACAGCCTTATAGAATGCTCATCCTAGCCGGTTACCTATATCGCTTATAACAGGATCCGCAACTGCAGTTTAAATGGATCGGCCTGAGTATATAATATTTATATATAATAGTATTGTGAAAGCAGTGAGTAAACGGATGTTACAAATAGTGGGTTGCTAAGTAGTGGTGATGCTGCTGGGCTTAAATGCATCATGCATATTTGTACATTAGATGCATCATGCATATTATGGAATGTACAGATTCTCCAGAATCACTTTGTTTGTGATGCTATCAACTGATCTCTGTGTTTGTTATTCCCTCAGGATTTTTTCAGCAAGTCGGATCCATTCTTAGAGATCTACAGGGAAAATGATGACAACACTCAGCAACTAGTGCACAGAACAGAGGTAAGAAAACCATTTCTCTCTAAGATCTCTCTGTGATAGTGCTTAACCGACACTGAATCGCTCTCTCTCCCCCTCTGCACATAGACTGTCATGAATAACCTCAACCCCGCATGGAAGACCTTCAAGACGTCCCTTAACTCACTCTGTAGTGGAGACCATGAAAGAATACTGAAGGTAAAATATGTCACTTGCTGTTGGAAATCAATGTGTATTTGACTTACACTAACAAATAAATACACAGACCCATTTTAATTTAGTTTTATATTTACATTAGCATTTGCAATTCATGTTCCTGGCAGACGGCAGCTTATAAGCCGCTTGGAAGAACATGCATTGCGTTCATAATTTGATGTAGTTGCTCTTGGGTAAAAATTGTCTGCTTTTTACTTGTCAATAATTCCACTAAAATTTGACTGAAAGGCACTTCAGCACTTTGGGAAAAGTTGTTTTATTATTGCATTAATGCTGATGTACATTTCAATGTTCAGATTTCCAGTACATTTTTGATGCAGTTAGTGAAATATTGACTCTTTAGTGAGATGCTGTTGCATAAGTCTACTTTTGTATTACTGGCTTAGATGTATACCTGGTACCAGTTGCATAAACAGCCACTATGTTAAGACTATTTCATTGAAATATAAAAAATATTTCAACCAATTAGGGGTAAACAGTCTTACTTTTTAAAATTCAAATTAGACCAATCTACCTTTATGTAACTGACTTTAAAAAGTTATGACCAGTCTTGAAGAAAAATAATTAGATGACTAACTTTTTAAGACTAGCTTAGGCCCCGTCCACACGGAGACGCGTTTAGCTGTATACGCATACATTTTGTATCGTATAGGCGTATCGTCCACACGGATCCAGCTTTTTGGAAGAGTGAAACCGATATCTTTTTAAACCGGGTCCCAGAATGGATAATTCTGAAAACGCCGCCCTTGCGTTTTCGTGTGGGCAGCGAATCCGTATATTTTCTGAAACGATGACGTCATCAGCCCACGTCTCGCCCCTAGTCAGACACCGCTACGTCACGGAACAGCAACAAAAACATGAACAAACACTGAACGATTGTCTTTTTATTAACTAACATTAACACAGATTAATAAATGTATTGTTCCATGTTCGTTTGTATACCGCGCGCAAGGTTTATAATGCGCATAGTCCAAGTCTTCTTCTACGTTTTTAGTGTATCTCTGTGGCAGAATTACAGCGCCACATACTGGTCTGGCATGTATACTACATCGTTTTGTGTCGGTTTTGTGGTTTCGTGTGGACGCAGATATTTCTTGAGACGAAGGGGAAAAAAAAGATTGGATAGGGAAAGCTCTGGCTTCGTGTGGACGTAGCCTTAGTGACAGAGCTTAACTAGCTTAGTGAAGTTGTATTTACATTATACACAGAAAAATGAGCTGTGCTGATTTGCATACTGTTGCATAGAAATTCAATGAGTGTTGCTGGAACACCGTGTGTGTTGAGATCAGATATCTGGCAGGAGTTCTGATTAGTCACATGGCCTGATTACACTGGCTCTGGACTATAAGGCTTGGTGAGCAGCATGTATTTCAGCAAGGATTCACCAGGAATTCCCATGTGTTCTACTTGTGCATTTGCTAATTTACCTCCCTCTTTCCCCTCTCTGGCCTTCTCTTGCTTCATTTATTCATTCGTCATTCATCAAAGACTGCTTGATTTAATTGGGAATGAATGAATGATGCATTTATATAGCGCTTTATTGTGTATTGCTGTACACCCAAAGCACTTTACAATCATGTTGGGGGGTCTCTCCTCAACCACCACCGGTGTGCAGCATCCACCTGGATGATGCGACGGCAGCCATATTGGGCCAG
>NW_015654506.1:204699-208216 GCF_001515625.1 Sinocyclocheilus rhinocerous
GGCAATTTGGCCAGGACACCGGGGTTACACCCCTACTCTTTACAAGAAGTGCCATGGGATTTTAAATGACCAAAGAGACAGAGTCAGGACCTCGGTTTAACGTCTCATCCGAAAGACGGTGCTTTTGTCCCCATCACTATACTGGGGCATTAGGACCCACACAGACCACAGGGTAAGCTCCCCCTGCTGGCCTCACTAACACCTCTTCAAACAGCAACCTAGTTTTTCCAAGAGGTCTCCCATCCAGGTACTGACCAGGCTCAACCCTGCTTAGCTTCAGTGGGCAACTAATTTTGGGCTGCAGGGTGATATGGCTGTGGCCATTTTGGGAGAGGAATTACTTAGGGAAATTTTGAGATGAATGTGTTCAAGCACACCAATTTAATATTAAAAGTAGTAGTTTCCCACAAGAATCTAAATTAAAGTACCTTATGTTAAATTATTATAATCATGATAATAAATATGTCTTTCCCTATTAGATAGATGTTATTTATATCCATTTTTAAATAAGAATTAAGCAGTAATGATTTTTTGTTTAAATTATATATTTTTGATTATTCAAGCCAATAATTCACAAAACATTATGATCAGCACAATCCTCACTGCTAATTTTGCGAGAGGTAGTATTCCTTTAGTTGATTCATTGATTAACTGGTCGATATTAAAAACATAGGTACTACTAGATTTTGAGATATAGACATATACTACTGTTCAAAAGTTAAGATTTTTTTTTTTAAATTTATAAACCTTCAGAAATAATTTTAAGAACTGTCTGTAATTCTATCATTCAAGAAACATTTGTCATGACAGTTGAAAACAGTTGTGCTTCTTAATATTTTTGTGGAAACCATGAAACATTTTTTTAAGATTGTGTGATGGAAGTTCAAAAGAATAGCATTTATTTAAAAATAATAAAAAAAATCTTTACTGTCACTTTTGGTCAATTTAATGCATATTTAAAAAAATAGCATTAAAGCTCAGTGTTACTCTGGAGTGATGGAGTCTGTGTACTCCATGAACTATCCATTTAACAATAAGATGCTTTGGGCCCATCTCTTAAGGGCATCTGTGTGCCTCTCTTCCTGCTTGTAGTGCATCAGCATAAGGCTGCATGTGGCTTCTCTTCTGCCCACTCATGACTGAACAGAACTCAGACCTTATTAAAGCAAACGGCTCAGCCTCATTTAGTAGCAGCCATCCTTCATGCCATCTGCAGAATCACTCACGGACTAGGCTCAGCTCACAGCTGGAGCTCACCCCATTCCCAGACCTGCTGCTGTCACACCACTCAGAGCAAAGGCGATCCGTGTGGGAAAAGTGTCTTCCTTTTAGAACCTCTGCTGAACACTTATGTGTTGTTAACTCATAATGACCGTGACTGATTGGATCCTGCCGATATTCGACAGGCCTTATTATGACTCCACTGAAGATTATTTGTTGTGGCCTAATGAAATATTAAGTGTGATGATATAATTTTTCTTGTTGTGTACACTGACTTTCTCTATCAAACAGAGTTCAAATGATGAACTAGACACTTTCAGACAGACTCTCTCATGAACGTTAAGCTATCTGCCTTTCTGTAGGATGCTTAACATCGCTGTTGGTGCATCAATTGTTTGGTTCTTAGTGTGGTACACCTGACCAGAACCAGTATACCTGAACATAAAATCTTAGCAAGAAACTCAGGAACAAGACACATAAGGGTCAATTGTTCGAAATTGAGAGATATATATATATATAATCTGAAAGCTGAATAAATAAGCTTTCCATTGATGTATGGTTTGTTAGGATAGGACAATATTTGGCTGAGATACGACTATTTGAAAATCTGGAATCTGAGGGTGCAAAAAAATCTAAATATTGAGAAAACCGCCTTTAAAGTTGTCCAAATGAAGTTCTTAGCAAAGCATATTACTAATCAAAAATTAAGTTGTGATATATTTATGGTAGGAAATTTACAAAATATATTCATGGAACATGATCTTTACTTAATATCCTAATGATTTTTGGCATAAAAGAAAAACCAATAATTTTGATGTTAATAATTTTTGGCTATTGCTACAAATATACCCCAGCGACTTAAGACGGGTTTTGTGGTCCAGGGTCACATATGTGTACAGAGAATGACCTCTACAGGTTCAGTACGAAATAACATGTTTATATTTTCTGTGCATGTGACCTGGAGGCTATTGGCAGATGCATTATGTAGAGAGAATTTTCCACTGGTTTGTGGCGTAAAATTGTTCCACTGACCAACCCCGGAAAGTAGCATCGTCCTGCTGCCTGCTTATGCATTTCTGTATAATCACGAATTATGTCATAGCTCGTGTTTTACATGCCTAAACCCCTCTCATCTCATCCCCCAGAGGTTTCAGTGTGAGTACAGCAGGGAGACTACATGTTTTTAAGCCTGTGTCAGTCCAGGCCATGTGGTACGTTTACTATTACGTATCCTCTTATAGTGTGTGTTTTTTTTCTCTCTTGATATTTTAATAGTGTGTTTTCACGTACTTGATAAATCGTTTATGTTTGACTGTATGTATGTATATTGCAGGTCTGCCCTCCAGGTGATGCACAAAGCATGTGAGGTGTCCCGCAGATACAACTATTTTCCAGGAGGGATGGCCCTTACATGGGTTGGCTATTATGAGAGCTGCATCTCCTCAGAGCAGAGCTGTATCAATGAGTGGAATGCTATGACAGATCTGGAGACCACACGGCCTGACTCGCCAGTCATGTTTTCTGATCAGTGAGTTATTTGTCAGCGGATATTAGTGGAAAGTAGTATAAATCTTACATGCTACAGCAGACTGATAAACTGATTGTGGTAAAATAAGATTGAATATTCTTATATGGTACTAACATTTTATTTTGGGAGCTTATTATGGGACTAAAACCCTAAATGATTTAGCTTATATTAACATTGTTTTTCATGTCATGCACAGGCCAACAGAGAGAGAGAGAACAGAGTGTATGATCAAAGCCAAACTCCGAAACATAATGATGTTTCAGGACCTGGAAAATATTACTTCTAAGGAGGTATATGTAATGAGGCTTTTGTGTCATGGTTTACATGAATGCATCAGCCATGGAAGAAACATTAAACTGAATCCTTTCACTTCTGTAGATCCGAAATGAACTGGAACAACATATGAGCTGCAACCTGAGGGAGTATAAAGAGTTTATTGACAATGAGATGCTGCTTATCCTGGGCCAGATGGACAAGGCTACACTCATATTTGACCATCTGTACCTGGTAAAGCTTCCTCCAAGATTTCTCTGCCATCCATGTTTGATTCTTGTTTGCTTAAGATGTTTGCTTACCTAAAAAGCAAAGCACATAGTGTGAGTTCACTGATAGGGCTGGGAGGAAAAAACCAAACCTGCATGCATGCACTAATGCATTGCCCTGCTTTCTCAGACGATTCTGGATTAATCCGCAGAAAAAAAAATCCTTCTGGTTATTGAAAACACCAAAACATTACAGATAAGTTCACAAATGGTAAGAAGGGCCAAT
>NW_015654506.1:210954-217163 GCF_001515625.1 Sinocyclocheilus rhinocerous
GCTTTCCATTGATGTGTGGTTTGTTAGGATAGGACAATATTTGGTCAGATACAATTATTTGAAAATCTGGAATCTGAGGGTGCAAAAAAATCTAAATATTGAGAAAATCGCCTTTAAAGTTCTTAGCAATGCATATTACTAATCAAAAATTAAGTTTTGATATATTTACAGTAGGAAATTTACAAAATATCTTCATGGAACATGATCTTTACTTAATATCCTAATGATTTTTGGCATAAAAGAAAAACCAATAATTTTGATGTTAATAATTTTTGGCTATTGCTACAAATATACCCCAGCGACTTAAGACTGGTTTTGTGGTCCAGGGTCACATATATAACAGTATATTGCTTGTATATTGCCTCTTGTGGTCAGCTGAATGTTTTTCCTTCATTTGTCATTTTCTTAAAAAGCTAACACATATACTGTATATACTACCATTCAAAAATTCAGTCAGTAAGATTTTTAGTAACACTTTAATTTTTTTAACTGTTATTAAAGGCTATAATGCATTATAATTATTCATGTGTGTTGTAATACATTATATCTTGTCATAAATAATTAAAACCAAATTTAAAATGCATAGTGTAACAATTAATTGATAAGTGTTATAATGTATCAGCTGTGGTTACAATTATATGTGAGAGTGTACAATGCATTATAAAGTGCATTACAAGGCATAATTAATGCATTAAAACTAGTTTTATGATGCATTATACATAAAGGCTTTAAGTAAAGTGTTATCAGATTTTTTTTAAAGCACAACTGTTTTCATCATTGATAATAAAAATCAGCATCAGCATATTAGAATGACTAGAAAAGCTTTGTCTGCATCCAAAGATACCATTTCTTGGTTCAGCAAATTTTGCAATTATTTCGAACTAGAAAGGGGTTTACCGCTCTTTAGTTAAGGCCCAATCCCAATTCTATTTTATACCCCTTCCCCTACCCCTTCCCCTTGTCCCTTGAAACAGAGTGTCAAGGGGTAGGGGTGAAAATATTCCCCTAAGAATTGGGACACCACTACTATGCTGTCACACGTCATCATACGTCGTCTAGCTCCTACAATACACACACCTATGCTGGTGAGCATGAGAGCCTTTAATTATTGTTCTATATTAATGCGCTGCTTACTGACACACACACACACACACACACCCACACACACACATATCAGAGATCACGCAGCTCACACATCCAGGAGCAAAGATACTTGTCAACGCTGCCCCACGACTTTTATTAATAACAGTTTAAATACTGAATCGCTACATTATATTTTCCAGAAACAAGAGGATAAAATCGATGTTTTTGAAGTAAACTCACTCTAAAAAGAGAAACGCACAGACGCGCATACACGCAACTTTCATCTCTCTCTCTCTCTGTCTCTCTCTCTCGCTCTCCAATTGGCAATATTTGAGAAAAGGGTTTAGCGATTTATAATTATTGGGGGGACTAGCCCCCCTCAATGTCTATGGTGGTTATCGCCCTGATCAGACATGAAAATATGTTGTGGCACTATCGTGCAGTCTGTAATGATATGACGTTAGGAAATTTTTGTGATTTTTTGCAAACATTTCTGTGAGTAAATATGAACTCACAATTGAAAGTAACATAAAACAAATGATTACTTTTCGTTAAAATCTTTATTAATGCTAAAAATGCTTACATTTATGTGTTTTTGTTCGCTATGGCAGCCATGTTGCCGCTGAAGCCGGTTTACGCTGAGATAATTCATACTCCTTCGTTTGAAGTGTGGTCCCGAAAAATTTTCGTTTGAAGGGCTATCTGGCCCTTCCCCTACCCCTCCAACCAAAAGAGAATCGAGACACCCCTACCCCTTCACGTGAACGCGCGAAACGGAGGGGTAGGGGAAAGGGGAAGGGCTAAGGTGTAGAATTGGGATTGGGCCTTAGTATCCTTTCTTACCTTGCTGCTTAATTTTACATTTTCCCCCCAGATGTTTCACAAATTACTGAGTTTTTTGTTGTTGTTGATGAATTAGAAATGTTCGATGAATTAGAATTTGTTTTTCTTTTAAAGCTTTTAAAACGGAAGCTAGTTTTTTCTAAATAGGTTTCCCTCAGAATATCTTTTAACACTTTGTCTTCTATTGGTTGGACAGATAGTCCTGCCCCCATCTAATGGCATTACTTGAGCCAATCTCGCTGTTTCAGGCTGATTAAATGGCTACAAATGGCTTAGTTATAGTTGGCATATGCTGGTATACAAGAAAAATTACACACATCAGCATTAAATTGTGCTTGTCCAACTCATTTCCGTCTTGCATCATAAAAGTATGAAAATGTGATAACAGAATTGCTTAGGCTAAGTACTGTGTGAATAAAAAGCACCCACACTATGCCCTGGTCTCATCTTTTACAGCAGCATTATATAAGTCAACCCCCTGTTGTCCTGAATATTGCAGAAAACCATTAAACTTTAATTAATTTGTAATGTCACTTTATGTTTAATGCATGAATGCATGGGGCACAGTAATGATAAGTCTGCTCCAGTTCTTTATGCTGTGTGTTCGGGTTCCAGACATTTGTGGTGATCAGCGTTCTCTGTGGACCGTATGTAGGCAGCCAGAATGGGTTCAACAAGAGTAGATGGTGTGCACATCCAGCAGAATATCTTTGATTTCTGCTCCAGAGGAATGCTGAAAAAATGGTATCCAAACTAGATGTCTGTGGAGGAAACAAATGTATTCGAAGGGGATGGGGAGTATGAGGAGAGAAGAAATCAATTGAAATGAGATGAAAAAAGTGAAAGACGCAAGAGTTCAATCATGCATACCACTGGACCAACACATAGGCTTTAGTGATATTTGCTTTAGATGCCTTATTAATATTAAATTTCAGCCTGTTGTGTTCTTCCCTTAACATCCAGTGTACAGTGTGGGACTGGGACTCGAACGGAAAGCACGATTTCATAGGGGAATTTCAAGCTACGTTCAAAGAGATGCGATCAGCGATGGATGGAAAACAGGTGACAGTTTTAAACTTGTTATAAAAAATGTATCAATTTATTTTAGTACTTTCACATCCAACACACAGAGAACACCATCTACAAGCCAAGCAGATTTTTAAATCCAATTGACTTTATTTGAAACAGCTCTGTGAGATATTCAGAGCAGGTTAAGCTACTGATGAGTAGGAACTAGTTCGTTTCAAAGAGTAATCAGCAAAAGTGAAAGATGAAAGAGGAATGAGGTTATATGAAGAGATCTTCATGTGGGTCACAGTCAGTTTAGTTTCTTCTGTACTTTAACAGATTCTGTAGAGAATTACCTCCAGTATCCCTGAACTGAACGGCTGGATTTTTCTCTCATATTCTCATCATCTAAAAAGATAGATAGATGTATAGATAGATAGCTAGACATACAGATAGATTCGGATTGATTCAGTGATTGTTTCAGTTATCGATTATTTGATTCGTTGATTCTTTGAAACCAAATCCATTTAAGAAGGACCTGATGTACACATACCAAAAAACATAACTGAACTCAAAATTACTGACTGCAAAAGAACAATGTGCTCTAATGGAATTATAAGTGGAATAATTGCATAATTAGAATGATTTAATTTAATGACACAATTGATGGAAAGTTTTTTTAAATGCTATTTTTAAATATATGTGTAGCTGTGCACTTTAAACATCAGGCAAACACACAAAAAGCATCACATCAGAATTCATAACCCAGCACCTGCTGCTGTGTCCATTAAGTCATTCTGCACTTCTGTAATTTGGAGTTTGCGCTTTATTGCATTTCAGGACCAATATGCTGTTTACAAACTAGAAGAGAACTGGATAATTGTATAATGAGGATGTTGTTCTGTGTAAGTGTTAAAGAGTATTCAATCCCCATTAAATAGTCTACAATGCGCAGCTTGCTCTAAAAATGGATCCAGTGATTAACCATTACTGCTAAAGACTAAATTAGCCAGCATCTCTTTCTGATTTTGAAAACAATAAGTCATTGTCTTTTAAGCTGTCAGTTAATTGTAACTCTGCTAAAATGCACAGCTACAGCTGGATGACACCTCGTTCTCTTGTGAAGTCTTGAACGCTTTGGGCTGGTATCTCTATACCGCAGGCGGCAGTACCAGAGTCTGCTAATTATTTTAGAACATCGCTTCCAGGCTCAACATCATTCCTCATTATTATGACTGAAATTGTTGTTTTCTGAGTCTATTGTCAACTGGAGCACTTGTTTTTGGCCTTCGCTGCTCCAATGGGAAGCTATTATGCACCATCTCACACGTTCTAATGAAGCTATTATATTGTCCAGGATGTCTCGATCGCCCACTCCAACCAGTAATGGAAAGCTAATGGTTTGTTTTTATTTTTTATTTGTATATGCTTGAAACAATGACAGGTCCAGTGGGAATGCATAAACCCTAAATATAAAGTCAAGAAGAAGAATTACAAGAACTCTGGGATTGTCATTCTGAATCAGTGCAAGGTAACATTTTTTCATCATGAAATGATGCTCTAGAGGACCTTGTCTCCTCCCCGTAGGCCCTGTATTTCAAAAAGTGGCAGTGTCATGCTGTCAGCAGAGGCGTTTATGGTTACAGTAGATGGAGGTGGGAACTTCACACAGCTAGAAGTCATTCCATCCGGCTAAAATGTGAGATTCTAGCTCTGCAAATGGCCAATGAATTTGATCATAGTTGACATAAATTAGAAGTGATGAGAAGAAGATAGCAACGTGAAAGTGCTTGAATTCACGATAACCTGTCCTTTTGTATCCACAGATTATTAAGATGCATTCCTTTCTGGACTACATCATGGGCGGTTGCCAAATACAGTTTACAGTAAGTCCAGACAGATACAACTCATTCTTTCTTAGTTGATGGTGTTCATTTATCTGTGTTTATATTTATAAAACGAATCATCCATTATTATTTGCTTTCTCTGACATTAGCATAGCCGCCAGTTTTGTTTAATGAATTATGTTATTATTAGTCAGAGCACTCTTGATGATTTATTTATTCATTACCATGTACATACTAATGGGAACAGGAAAAACAAAGTGTCATTCTAAATGTTTATTTTTTGCATAATTTATAAAGTAATAATTGTCTCGCCTGCTAACAGCACTGTTATTTTCGCATGACACTTTTGTGTGCACCGTAGTGTTTCATTACTTTTATTATCTGTCACAATATGTTCTTTCTGAATTGTTCTCATGTACAGTCTCCTGAAAGGTTTTTAGAATTAGTTTCAGTTCAACTGATCTCATATTTGTTTTATGAATTTATATTACATGCAGTTTTAATAAGTGTTGATATTTCTCTAGAAAGCAAACTGGTAGACCTGCAGTTTTTACAAACCTTTCCTGCTTAAACAGAAAATGGTGTTGCTAAAGGAGAGGGATCTTACTTTCAGGGATGTGATCAGTTACATGATGGTACATGCACTGTAGATAAAATCCATATGGGTTATTAATGACTAAATTGATAAACACACACACACACACACACACACGGTATATAGTATATATATGTGACCCTACCTGTGAAAACCCAGCTAAAGTAATTTTTTGGTGATTTACTGTTTTCTACATAAAATCATCCTTCATAAAGATGTAGAACATTCTGTGAAAATATAACCTTTATATCTTTAATATTGACTGAGTAAGGCCATGTCAAAGATTGAAATCATAGTGAAATTAATGGTTGAAATCAAACTTTGATGCTTGTTATCTCATAATTAGATTTTGAGACTTTAGCCTGGATTTCACAGACAGGGTCACGTATATGTATATATACAGAAAGCACAAACATTGAATTAATTGTCTAAACCAGTGGTTCTCAACCTTTTTTTCCACTGGGCCGCACTATGGTCCAAGTGCAAGTCTTGCAGGCCGCACGCATATCATTTACATATGTCAGCAATACAAACCAACCTGATTTATATTATTATAGCCTAAATATTATGATATCTAATCGATTACATTCATTGAAATAAATAAATAATTCTACTCCCCATAAATAACACCCTATTTTGTGAAATTCGGCTCGAAAGGAGTAACAGCACAATCATAGGCGGAGTTTCACTTTTATGCGTGTGGGGGGATGTAAAAATTGTTTTACATGTAGAATGTAAAAATTCTACATTTCATGTATTTATGTAACACATATTCTACATTAAAAAAATAATTTAGAATTAACAATAACTGCTGTACAAAGAGTAAAAAAAAA
>NW_015654506.1:217511-231601 GCF_001515625.1 Sinocyclocheilus rhinocerous
AATTAACAATGCTGAACAAAGAATAAAAAAAACATACCTAATGCAGAAAAGCCGCCTCTTTTTCCGAATTGCGCAGATGACCACTATCTTTCTTTCATCTCTTCTGATAAATTTTCAGTCAAATCGTTTTCTGTGTGCTAGATCAGAGCTAGAGCCCTGCATTCCAGCCCGGGCCTGACGGGCCCCGACTTTTTTACACCCTGGGCTTCGGGACAATTTTCACGTCGTAGTTCAGACGCGGGCAGGGCCTCGGGCCTGTTTTAGGCTTCTCCTTATTTTTATATTTTAGACATCCATCAATTAGTGATGAAAAAAGATTGCCGCGCTGGTGGAAACAACACGAGACCGTGCTACTGAGACTGTCAAGAGCGGCTCGACGGTGTTTAGTGTCCGCATGGTGGGCCGCATTTGAATTCGTGACGGGCCGCATGCGGCCTGCGGGCCGCGGGTTGAGAACCACTGGTCTAAACCATTGAATTATATGATTGTGTCAACATTAACTTTAGCATTAACATTAACATTAGGTATAAGCTATAGGTATTTTCCCCTGATTTGTAGTGTTACATAGTCCAGTTTTTATTTTATTTTATTAGTGGTCCTCCTAAAAAGGGTTTGAGAACCACTATTTAAGATGACATGGGTTTTATGATCATGAGAAACAAAGTCAGTGAAGTGTGTCCATACTATTGATTTTTGGTGCATGACTTTTGGTATATAATGGGAATATTGTGTTAATATGTTTGTCATAACTATACAAGCCAGGTATATTTTATCTACGTACATACATAGTCCCACGCCTACATAAACTCATGCATTTTACAGCTCTATACAATCTGTTTACTCTCTGTCAATGCCGTTAGGAGACAGCGCTCTGTAGCGATTCTCCACATGGTGTATACATTTTGAGTAATTAGCGTGAAAGCACTACTTTGATTGCTGCTTGTCTTTTCAGGTAGCGATTGATTTCACAGCCTCTAATGGGGATCCTAGAAACAGTTGTTCGTTACACTACATCCACCCCTACCAGCCTAATGAGTATCTGAAAGCTTTAGTCGCAGTGGGGGAGATTTGCCAAGACTATGACAGGTGAGCTGGCTGAACAGCCAATCAAATCCCAATTTCAGCTCTCAAGGTCCTCGACTTTCTTTCATACACCAGTTGTTTGGGTTCACACATATGCGAGTCAGTTCTCTTTCCCAGAGTGTGCAGTGTTTTGACAGTATAGTGAGTAAAGTAGAGTCCCAACATTGGGGTTTTATTATTTATGTAATATGTAGGCAGTCTAAAAGATAAAAAATGTGAAGGAAACAAGGGGTCAAGGTTTGGCTGGTTAGCATGGTCCCAAAACCTTTTAGATGTGGATGCATCATTCACCATTGATGGCCATTCAAAAGTAGCCATGTATTCTGACCAAAGAACATTTTTTACAAGAAAATATATATATATTTCATGTGATAGTGTGCGTTTTACCCACAGTGACAGATTTTTTTTTTGAAAAACTGAAAGCCCTGGAGCACAGAGAGCAATATGCAGATCACACATTTTTTTTTTTATACACGATGTTATGGTGCCTTGGAAGCCAGTTTGAGACTAGTTTCTTTAGGAGAAAACACCTTCTGGTAAGTCAGTGACTGACTTGCTGCTGTAGGCACACAGATAATATGAAGAAATGTGATGTCCTGAACTTGAAACTGTAAAAACAGGTAGTTATGTAACCAAGACACAACACTGAAAACTTAATTTACAATGCTTTTCACTTCAAACAGTAAACAGAGAGTGGTTAATTGGAATTTTTGAAAAAAAAAAAGTTTTATTTTGATCCCAATTTACATAGCTACTCCATTTTGTTGTAAAAACAGTAGAATATGTCATCCACAGACTAGGCCTGTTTTAATTAAACATACGTTAAAGACAGCAAAACAAGGTGGGAGTTACATTTTGACAGACAGCCTGTTATTTTCAAACCTAATTTTATTAGACCTGTGGCCTTTGCATTTTAACAGTTGGTGATTATTTAAAAAACCCCGAAGCAGTTTTTGGATAACATTCTAAATCCCAGCAATTTTTACCACTGTAGCTGAGCTGTTATTTCAGCTCTCTGAAAGGTCATTCAAAAGCTCATTTCCAGCACCATGTCGAGCTCCGGCATCACTCCAGAACGAGATGAATGCACATCCATCAGGACATTTGGTTGGGATGAAATCTGAAATCACAGCGCTTGCTAATTTGGCAGGCACTAACAATAACAATTATTCAAATCTGTGTCTATTACAAATGAGCAGTGATGAGGGGCCACTGAGACAGGAAAGCATGATGGGAAATTTGGTAAGTAATCCCCAAGATCCTCAATTCCTGCCAGCTTTAATCTCCTGTCCACTTTCGTTTCCATGCAGTGACAAAATGTTCCCAGCGTTTGGCTTTGGTGCTCGGATACCTCCAGACTTCAAGGTAACTTTTTTATCATTTATAGCGATGGGGGTGCAATGGGATTTTTTCATTATTGGGATGAAGAGTGAAAGATGCTTCTAATTAGGCTACCGCTGGAGTAATGTATGAACTGATGTCAGCAGGTTCATTTCTCTCTGACAGATAATGTGCCTTTGTGTAGAGCTGAGAGTATTTTGTATTCATCTTAGGCTTCAACAGTTTTGACTAGATAGATCAAATATGTGAATGTACAGTCCTCACTTCAGACTTATTTTTAAAATCTCTTTAAAGTATTCAAACAAATAGTATTGAAAATCATGTGTTTATTTACAACGTGAAGCGAAGGGTCTTGAATAAACCTGGAGGGGGTATTGACCAGCAATATTGACCAGCTAAATGTACTTTATCCTGCTTATTTCAAGACTACTGACTTCACATAAACAAACAAACAAACAAATAAATACTGATTTAAGTTTGATTTATTTATTATGTGATAGAGACAGCAAAATGGTAGCTGAGATATGGGACAATTATACAATGTAGCAATCAGTATATAAATATATTTGACTACAGAATGCAGCAGCTGACCAATTATAATCAAGACAGCACGACTGCGAGACTGAACAAGAGTTCAGTAAACAAGATGCTGAGTAATTTTAGACAATATTGCCAGTTATTGTCTATTTTTGGTTTCACCAACCAAAAAAGTTCAGAATGAGGTTAACACAGAATCAACACTTTGAGCAACGCACAGTACAAACGAATGAATAAAGCATTCTTTTGAATCGGTTCTATTTGGTGAATGGGTTGAACCAGTTCACTAAATCAGACTGAATGGTTTGAAACACTGCATCTCAAATCGATCAATGAAGTGATCAAATGTGCTCGATATTCTGACTCAAAAGGGAGTAATGTGGTCATAAAACCATAATATTTGTTTTTGATCACTGATTTTTGCAATTAATCATTTTGTACAAACAATTCTTGCAACAGTTCTGGAGTCAACATTACACTAAACCGATCACAGCAACAGTACCAATTGAGAATGAATGTAAGACTGCTGACAATAAACATAATATAAAGTATAGCTGCAAGCAGCAATTACGGGGCCAAGCACTCCAGAGGCAAAATGAGGAGCTAAGCATGGCATGGAGCATCAGACCAAATGCAACAATGAATAATAAAAGCAATTTTAGGATGATTGTAAATGAAATGGCTGAAAAATCATAAATACAACCTCAAGTAATATGATTAAATGGCTTATCACTTTTGACCAACAGGTGGCGCTGTATCAAATACTTTCGGTGTGTTCTGTGTGAGGTGACATTGACACACACAAAGTTTGTTGTCATTATGTCAAAGCTTTGCAGAGATACAGCCTCAGAGTCATTTTGGCATCATGCCTCAAATTTGTAGTGGCACTGTACAAAAACGGTTTTGTCTATCGACACGAAATCCGTAACTTTTTGTCAGCACACTCTGAAGATGATTTGACTCAATTTTGGTGAGAATTGGACAAACGGTTGAGGAGGAGTTCGAAAAAGTAGGTTTTCAACATAAATCAAAATGGCGGACAGGAAGTTCGGCTTACTATGGCATAATTGGTATGTATGTTGTCGGCATGACCCAAGGAAAATTTTAAGACCAGTTTCATTCCAATAGGCTAATTCAATTAAAAGTTAAAATTTTTTGGAAATTTCATAATTAATGGTTAATGAATGGTTTATTACTCTTGACAAATAGGTGGTGCTGTTACCAAAATGATGTTGCTTGGTCAGTGTGAGGTGACAATGGCACATACAAAGTTTGGTGTAAATATGTCAAAGCTTTGCAGAGATACAGCCTCAGATGCAGTTTGGCATCTTTCCAGCAAATTCGTTGATGTGTTAAATGAAAATCGCTTTGTATATCGACACGAAATCCATAACTTTATGCTAGCTTGGTATGAAGATGATCTGAGTCAAATTTGGTGAAAATCGGACTAACGGTCTAGGAGGAGTTCGAAAAAGTAGATTTTCAACATGAATCAAAATGGCGGACAGGAAGTTCTGCCAATTATGGCAAAATTGGTATCGATGTTCTCAGCATGATCCAAGGAATCTATCAATATCAGTCTCATTACAATAGGCTAATGTAAGCAAAAGTTATTAGCATTTTCAGAAATTTCATTATAACTTTTGGCCACAAACTTTGAGTACCATCAGGGCATGGTGTCGAAGATGCATACCGAGTTTCATAACGATACGTCAATGCATTCATAAAATATTGCATATTATGACAAAATTCAAAATGGCTGGATATTGTTCGACTCGGCATGCTCCACTGAATCTAAAGAGATCAGTTTTGTGATTTTTGGCCAAACCATTCAAAAGTTATAAGCAAAAATAGCCATTTTTTCATATCTCCTGACCACTAGGTGGCACTGCACTGAAACACTGCTTGTACCCTTAAGTCATGCCTGTTATAACACACACCAATTAGTTCGCGCGTTATTCGAGAACGGTTGCACGAATCAACTTGAATTCCATAACTTTTTGCCAGCATGGTCTGAAGATGATCTGAGCCAATTTTGGTAAAAATCGGACAAACCGTCTAGGACGAGTTTGAAAAAGTAAGTTTTACAAACAATTAAAAATAGCAAAAAAACTAAACCTTACGAATTACCTCTGTCCATTCGACTCGGCATGAGCCAAGGAATCAGAGGAAAAATAGAATTTTCCTTTTGTGCCTTACAGTTCAAAAGTTATTAGCATAAACATGAGTGAAATTTTGGACAAGTGGTGGCGCTAGAGAGTTTTAGTTAGAGACTCCAAATTTGCTGTGGTTAATGTTGAGACTGTGCTCTATGAGTGTGCCAAATTTCAAAACTTTCCCGCAAGCGGTTCTATGGGCTGCCATAGACTTCCAGAGCGGAAGAAGAACGCCAACGGATACAATAGGTGCCATTGCACCTTCGGTGCTTGGCCCCTAATTAATCGAAAAATGTGTCTACATATGGCTTTAATAATGTGTTTGAGTGATGTAGGGATGTCAGAATTACGTGCTGTTGTAAAAAGAACTGGTGAACTGTTTTTTGAACTAGTTCACTGAAAGGAACAGTCCAAAAGAATCACTTTGCAGAAATTTATTTGGACTTCCCATCACATGGTGATTCACACCCAAATGACTCATTGTTTTGAACAAATCAGTTGAGTGAATAATTCAGTGACTCTGTCATGTGTTTAGCTCCTGAATGAAATGGTGTTTTTGAATTGTTTGAGTGATTAAAAAAAACTGTGATCTGTGATTGTGATTTACACCTACCGGTGTAACCTGCAGAAATGTCACTGAAAAAATCCTGACCAGTAGCTATGTTTCCTTCACCCTGTTTTTATGCGCATTTTTCAGTATCAGAAACAAGTGATGGAAAAGCCAAAAAAAAATTATTTTAATTCCCCAAAAAGTTTTTATGCTCACTTGAGGTGGTTTTTGACTTGTGCGAAAAAGAGTTAATTCGAATAATGGGAGATGGAAATGGATTTGCTGAATAAATTCCTCCATGCACATCAAAAAAGTCATGTGGCTTTGCACAACTGAATGGGATAACTTGCTTCTCCTACTTTTATTAGTGATATTTAGTGCTAGTTTATCAAAAAGTGATGATTTTGTTCTCCGGACTCGGATGGAAACTGTGGTTTATTCGCAAATGTTTTATGCGATATTCCAAAAATGCGCATAAGTTAAATTCGCAACTTTGGATGGAAAGTAGCTAGCGAAGAGTCCCTGCTGTTGGGCTATATATCAGAACTCTTGAAAAGCTGCTCAGCCAATCAAATTCAAAGAACTAACAATTGCATAATATATGGCATGAATTATTCTCAAAGAGAAT
Organism: Sinocyclocheilus rhinocerous; assembly: GCF_001515625.1. Classification (NCBI taxonomy): domain Eukaryota; kingdom Metazoa; phylum Chordata; class Actinopteri; order Cypriniformes; family Cyprinidae; genus Sinocyclocheilus; species Sinocyclocheilus rhinocerous. The sequence continues at coordinate 223,807 of NW_015654506.1, forward strand.
CTTATTCATGCCACAAATAGCCTAAGAAGGTTGTGTTTCTTTTTTTCTTTCTTTTTCCCCCAGGTTTCACATGACTTTGCAGTAAACTTCAACGAGGACAACCCAGAATGTGCAGGTATGATGGTGCATTCATCCAAATATTTTATCTATTCCAGACCATATAGCTTAAATTATCTCCTCAATGCAGATTCATTAACTTCCCTATTCGACCTTTGCCCACTGGGACTGAACTACTTAAAGCCTCAACATAACATTGGCAAAGTCAAACAGTCCCCCACACAAAGGAGATCAATATATGCATAACTGAATTACAGAGCTACGCTATTGACAAAGGTGGACACATTAATGTTTAATGCTGCTATAAAATATACGGCCTGAGGGGAATGTCTGAAGGAGGGAAGCGTGGATGACGTTGTTGTCACACCCTCTCCCTCCCCAGTAATTAGTCTTTCTGGGCCATGACAGCAGGTAAAAATTACACGTTAGCACAAAATGACACATCAGCACAAAAACAAGATGTTTTAAGGCTTGGTGAAATGACAGTGGTGCCTTGCAATAGAGCAGAACTTCTTGTACAGAGTTTTAGGACGTTGTTTAATTTTGTAGGATACATGTTTACATATCTTATTGAAATTTGTTAGCACTCTGCTTTTTATTTAAAGTTTGAAACTCGTGTCTCCTAAAAGGGTGGCTGCTATCAGAGAGTAAAGATTAAAATATAAGAACAATGAATGCTTGAAATACAGAAACTGATGGGAAAATAAAGTAATATAAATGATAATTTTGTTGTTGTGAGCAAGCCTCTGCTAAGCCATCTATGCATTCAAATGTAACCCAACTCTCTTTGGGATGGGGTTGGCTTGGAAGTCAAGTCAGGAGTTGCAAATGATTGGATTTTGTATTTAGTTTGCTCTCAGTTTGTGTTTGGTGCTTAGCTTTCCAATCATCCCTGTCTTCAGCCATGAGCAGGATAAATTGATCATCGCTCCAGTGTATTGGTGTCACTTGATTTCCCTTGCTATTTCTGTTCCACCTCTATCAGCGCAGACACACTGGGGTGGCGCCCAGAATGGGCACAGACCACTCAGCTTTTGATCAAGCAGCCAGGCCTGTCTCTTCCAGGAATAGCAAATGGCTCGCAGCCCACCAGGACACATGCCAGCCAATCTACCCCGAGCAGAGAGCGCACCTTTCCGCCCTGGTATTGTCTGGAAAATCTAGCATGACAGTTTTGCGGTTCCGATGAACCTGGATGAGACACACAGTATGCTTGAATGGTGTGAACGACATTGGTGTGCAATTATAAGTCATTTTTACTTTCCAAATATTGACAACCCATTGTAGACAAGCCGTGGCGAGGCGTCTTGAGAGCATGGTTGTTTGCTTTCCATGAATGAGGCCAATTTGTAGTCTTCTCACTCTTCCAAAATCATTTCTTTTGAAAGTTTTGCTCATCTGTAAACCTTCGAGCAGTGGGGTGTAAACATCTTGCCACAATCAAGAGGTTAGTACTACCCTGCTGGAAGAGGTCATGACTAAACCATTCTGATGCCATACCAAACTTTGCCCGTTATGGCTTTTCAGAAGTAGAAGTAGAAGGCAGTGGAGTGGGGTATGAGTGGTTATGAACGAATGAATGAAACACATTTGTCCATGTTTCACTCCGTCTCGAATCGCGCTCGCGGAAAGCGCTTGAGAAACGGTGTCTCGTCCACGGCTCGGTATGCTTTCAACTCATTTTTTTAGTCTTGAGCAATGTACAACATTCACATTACATGATTTGACTGATTTTTATGTAGAAAGGGCGACAGCGCACCGCATTAAAAGAAATTATCATTCATGTTTTCATAACCGCTGGCCAAATTCAGAAACAAAACTTAATTAAAATAAAATGTATTAATAATAAATTTAAATCACCTTTGAGAGGAAGGGGGCAAAGCAAAGGGGGTGTTTCGGGGCCCTATGCAGCTTGCGTATTTTGCGTATAGGGAGGATCGGCTCTGATTTTTATTACTGTATAAATGATATATGCTACATACCATCTCCACTAGCATTTAAAAGCATTTAAGTGAAAGTGAAGCTCTGCATTTAACCCATCCAAGTGTACACACACCCCCCCGGAGCAGTGGGCAGCCATATTGCTGCGGCGCACAGTGAGCAGTTGGGTGTTCAGGGCCTTGCTCAAGGGTCTCACCTCAGAGCGCTGCTTATTCACTCCCCGAGTCCCCCAACCTACAATTCCTGCCGGACCTGAGACTCAAACCCACAACCTTTGGGTTACAAGTCCAACTCTCTAACCATTAGGCCATGACTGCCCCCAGTTGTACAGTTTGGGGTCAGTACAATTTTAAATGGTTTTGAAAAAAGTATCTTATGCTTATCAAGGCTTCATTTATTTGATACAAAATACAGCAAAAATTATATTGTAAAATACATTTACAATTTAAAATAATGCTTTCTGTTTTAATATATTTTAAAATGTTATTTATTCCTATATGACAAATTATCCTAGTCTTAGTGGCACACGATCCTTCAGAAATCTTTCTAATATGCTGATTTGCTGCTCAAGAAACATTTCTTATTTTTATGACAGTTAAAACAGTTGTGCTGCTTAATATTAATTTTAATTTTGTGGAAACTGTAATACATTTTGTTTAGGAATCTGATGAATAAAAAAGTTCAGAGAACAGCATTTATTTTAAATAGAAATGTTTATTTATATAGAAATATTTATTTATAATATATTTTGTTCTATAACATTATAAATGTTTATACGTTATTTTGTTCGTCAATTGAATGCATCCTTATTGAAATAAAGATTTTATTCAATATTTATTCAAATTGAAATTAAACTTTTAAACACTAAACATTAAAATGCTAGTGTATTTAATTCAATTTCTATCACTTATTTCACCCTTTCAACTCAGGTATCATCTAAAATTCTGAGTTTCCCACTTGGTCGCTTGATAGATATGACATTTCTGATGTCCAAGGCCACAAGAATTCCCATGAGCAAGCATGTCGAAGACTTCTGAGAGTCACATGCTAGCCAAGGAACAGCCTTTGAGATGAGTATTGTAACAGATCTTTTTCTCCAGATAGACCTCCTTGGCTGTAACACATCAGAAACTTATAATCTAGTGCCTTGAGGAGAATTTTGTTGGCCAATGCAATTACTCTAGACTGTAATTAGAATTGTGGTGAAAAGGCAAAGAGCTCATTTAGCTGATTACTGACACTTTGCAATGTGAGTGTGTGTGTGGTTTTCTTTGAGGGGTTGTGGGACGGCTCACATGTCAATGACAGTCAATGAATCCTAGGTGGAACTCCCAGTGTGATATCACATCTAACAACGTTTACAGCTTTCTATTTGTGGAAGGTGATGGATTTTCGTTCATAGTGCTAACATCACAGGCAGACACAAGGGCACACGCACGTCACATGGTGAGACATTCTCACAGCAGCAGTGTGAATTGGCCAAATGTGACTGTCGATGCATGAAGGTTTGGAAGGTGTTATGATGAAAGGACGTCAGCAGTAGGTTAATTCAAGCCTTTTAATGTCATCATCATGACTTATCCATTAAAGAGACAATGCAATATGTGTGTCAGAGTTGAAGAGTCTATTAGGGACCAGCGCGTCTCTTTGATTCCTCTTTGCGGGGAAGCCACAGAAGCGATTACATCCATTGACCTCCGCTTTGAAAGGCTTCTCATCTTAATTCTGCTGCCACACAGCATGGCATGATTTCACCTTTGAGCCCCTGTTTGTGCATGTTCAAGCTCACAGGTATTAATTAAATGAAACAGTTGGAGACGTGGTGAGGAGAGACAGGCTGACCTTAAGGCCCAATCCCAATTCTACCCCTTAGCCCTTCCCCTTTCCCCTACCCCTCCGTTTCGCGCGTTCACGTGAAGGGGTAGGGGTGTCTCAATTCTCTTTTGGTTGGAGGGGTAGGGGTAGGGGTAGGGCCAGACAGCCCTTCAAACGAAGATTTTTCGGGACCACACTTCAAACGAAGGGGTATGAATTTAACAGCGCATTAATATAGAACAGTAATTAAAGGCTCTAATACACACATCAGCACACCAGTATAGATGTGTGTATTGTAGGAGCTAGACGACGTATGATGACGTGTGATGTATAGTAGTGGTGTCCCAATTCTTAGGGGAATATTTTCACTCCTACCCCTTGACACTCTGTTTCAAGGGACAAGGGGAAGGGGTAGGCGGAGGGGTAGGGGAAGGGGAAGGGGTATAAAATAGAATTGGGATTTGGCCTAAGATTCATGCTCAGCGAATCAGTAAACAGCATTACTGCTTCATTGCAGAGATTGAGTCTTCACTGACACTCATTCCAGTCCTTTAAGTGTATTGCACGTCAGTTTACACCCCATGAAGAGTCTTTAAGCATTAAAAAAGAAATAAAATTAATACAATTAATGATCAAATATAAGAGATACAATTATTTTAGTATTATTTTAGTATTGATATACTAGGATATTTAGTCTTTGTTAACATTTTGAATGTTTTTGTTTAATTTTGGTAATTTTTTGTGTAATTTTTTTCATAAAAATTGTCTATGTAGTTTTTTTATTATCATTTATTTTTAAATTTTAGTTTAGTTTAGGTAGTTTTAGTTTTTTTGGTACTTCAACTTAAAATGAAAATGAGAAATGTTGTTTTGGCATCTGAAATAAAGTTTGTTTGTTTTATATTTTATTTTATTTCAGTTAAGTTTTTTAATGATTTTTAGTTACTTTAGTACTTTTAAGTTTACAATAGTTTATTTAGTTTTAGTTGTGTTAGTACTTTAAATGAAAATTAGAAATGTTGCCTTGGCAACTATCTGAAATGAAATTAAGTTTATAAGTTTTATTTTTATTTTGTTTTATTTCAAATAATGAAATAAGTTTATTTTCTTTTTTCTATTATTATTATGATTATTTTAGTTTTAGTTTAAGAAAAATAACCCTGGTATTTTATTAGTGAGTAGTCTGTAGCTCACACAGCTCCAGACTTACCTTTTCAAACTTTGCAGGTATCCAGGGTGTGGTAGAGGCCTACCAGAATTGCCTTCCTAAGATCCAGTTGTACGGTCCCACAAACATTGCCCCGATCATCCAGAAAGTGGCCAACTTTGCCTCTGAGGAAATGCACACCAAAGAGGCCATGGTGAGCCCGTTTCTATTCCATCTCTCTTCATCTCTAAAGTTTCTCTTGTTCTAAAGTTTTTCTTTTCTTGCCTCGATGCAGCAATACTTCATCCTGCTCATCCTGACGGACGGTGTGATCACAGATATGGCGGACACTAGAGAGGCGATCGTCCACGCCTCTCACCTGCCCATGTCTGTCATCATCGTGGGAGTTGGAAGCGCCGATTTCACTGACATGGAGATGCTGGACGGTGATGACGGAATCCTTCGTTCGCCTAAAGGGGAACCAGTGTTGCGTGACATCGTACAGTTTGTGCCGTTCCGTAACTTCAAACATGTGAGTTTACAAGGTTACATTATAAATGTGTTTATATGAGCAATATCACTCGAGTACGAGAGCAATACCGGCTCTATATCAGCATGGCTGTGATTAGGCCAGAGGCACGAGGCCGCAGGCAATCACAGCCGCTGATATAGAGCCGGTATCGCTCGAGTATGAGAGTGATATTGCGTTTATACAACAGTTCGACGGAACATGTGTGTAATTAAACAAGAAATAACAGAGTGCCTAATAAAACCCTCTTTTGTGCCCAACAGTGAAGCATGGTGGTGGCAGCATCATGCTGTGGGGGTGTTTTTCAGCTGCAGGGACAGGACGACTGGTTGCAATCGAGGGAAAGATGAATGCGGCCAAGTACAGGGATATCCTGGACTAAAACCTTCTCCAGAGTGCTCAGGACCTCATACTGGGCCGAAGGTTTACCTTCCAACAAGACAGTGACCCTAAGCACACAGCTAAAATAACGAAGGAGTGGCTTCCCAACAACTCTGTGACTGTTCTTGAATTGCCCAGCCAGAGCCCTGACTTAAACCCAATTGAGCATCTCTGGAGAGACCTAAAAATGGCTGTCCACCAACGTTTACCATCCAACCTGACAGAACTGGAGAGGATCTGCAAGGAGGAATGGCAGAGGATCCCCAAGTCCAGGTGTGAAAAACTTGTTGCATCTTTCCCAAAAAGACTCATGGCTGTATTAGATCAAGAGGGTGCTTCTACTAAATACTGAGCAGAGGGTCTGAATACTTAGGACCATGTTATATTTCAGTTTTTCTTTTTTAATAAATCTGCAAAAATGTCAACAATTCTGTGTTTTTCTGTCAATGTGGGGTGTTGTGTGTACATTAATGAGGAAAAAAAATTAACTTAAATGATTTTAGCAAATGGCTGCAATATAACAAAGAGTGAAAAATTTAAAGGGGTCTGAATACTTTCCGTACCCACTGTATACTTTGTATACATTTTAATACTGATTTTTAAGTTTTCTTAAAAAATAGAACTATATATTTGTTTACATTTCTAACAATAAACAAATGTATAAAATGACTGAATAAATAAATATGAAAACAAGGTTGAAATCAGGGGCACAACATATGTTTATCATATTTATTTAGTTGTAAGTACCTAGTGTTTTAGAGCCTCAGAGATCTTTTCATAACCAACGTCTGAGCTCCCTTTACTTGCAATCGAAAGATAAAATGATAATACATGCAGCTGAACTGTAGATCATGCCCTTTAATCAATGCATTGCTATGCAGAGGTTTTCATCCTGCATCTTTATAATGTCTGAAGTACCTCTAAGGAGAATCTCTCCTGGTTAATTACTCCCTCCTTCCTCTGCGCTCTCCGTCTCACATTTCCCACCCAGACACGGAGCAATCTAATAACCTTTAGCTTGACTGCTCCATTAATTACCACATCTTCTGCCGGTCCCTGGTGGAAAACAAACCACAGAATGCAGAGAGAAGCGTTACCTCTCGAGTGGGTTAACTTGACTGTGACAAACCCCACAGTCTTCGCTGTTATAAAGGATTGTGTTTTTTAATAAAGAGCCCAAAGGTTTTCTGAGGAAGGTTTTTGATTCTGTGATTTAGAAATGTTCTGAAAATTACTATTCAGTAGTTTGGGGTCTGTAAGATTTTATTTTGTTTATTTATTTTTTAAAGAAATCAATACTCTTATTCAGCAAAGGTTAAACTGATCAAACGTGACAGTTAAGACATTTATTAGTTATTTAAAAATTATCTTTAAAATAAATGTTCTTTTGAACTTTCTAAGAATGTGGAAAAAATGTCAGTTTCCACCAAATGTTTTCATTATTGATAATAACAACAAATATTTATTGAGCACCAAATCAGCATATTAAAATGATTTCTGAAGGATCATGTGACACTGAAGATTGGAATAATGATGCTGAAAATTCAGCTTTGTCATTGCATTAATAAATTGTAGTTTAATGTAAAATAAATGTAAAATTTAAATTGTAATAATATTTCATAATTGTTCTGTTTTTTACTGTATTACAAACAAAGGTCAAGACCTCTGAGGTGGAACAGGCCAGAATTCCCATTTTAATGTGCCAATACAGACATTTACTATGTTTAAAACTAGTTACCAGATTAATTTTGTTAGATATAGTTTATCTAACATATCTGGTAGATTCACAGCAAACAAATAAAACCATGATATTTGTACATTTAATTCTTTTGAATTTAGTTATCTTAATATTATGTATATACTATTATTTTATTATTATTTATTAGCTTAAATTTTTATATATATATTATATATTAAATTAGCTT
>NW_015654506.1:231771-240892 GCF_001515625.1 Sinocyclocheilus rhinocerous
ATATATATATATATAAAATATAGCTTTTAGTACTTCAACTTAAACATTTATAATTATTTATTTATTACAACAGTAAACATATAGAACATATAATGAATGAATATATACATTTGACATGGCATGTCTCTAAATGTGACAAGAGTGCCCATATAAGCAAAAGTGACAGTTTATTGGGATCCTCTCGGGAAATATGCCAAGACTTGTTTTCTTTCCAGACATGTACTGTATTGATAGCCCCTGACAAACACCACCATCTCAGCCACGTCTCTCTATCTGAGAATCTCCTCTCCTGCATCTAATTGGCCAGCAGGGGCTGGAGGGGTTTGACGTGGCTATCCTCTGATTTCCTCTCAGCGTCTTTGAGTCACATGAGTCACTTTTGCTCAAGTTTCCGGATGTTTTTCATCACCATGCACGTGGGTTTCAGCAAGTACAGTATCTTCACACATCATTAGTGCGGAAATGGCAAACTGGACCAGATGGCGAAATGGATAAATGGCCCTGCAAATGTTTGATTCGCTGTTTGTTTCTGTTCTTCTTCTGCATCTTCTCAGGCCTCTCCTGCTGCTTTGGCAAAAAGTGTCTTAGCCGAAGTCCCAAACCAGGTGGTGGACTATTACAACAGCAAGGGGATCAAGCCCAAGTGCCCCAGCGAGTATGAGTCTTCCAGGACGTTTGGCCACTGAAGCGCCGAGCTAACGCTCATTACAAAAAACTAGCACGTTTCTGTGAATTTGAATCCTAATCTGTTCTACTTTGCTTTGTTTGCATGCGTAGCCTGTGAGGCTTGCATAGGTGTTGCAATGCTACCGTTCCTATTATGTACATGTGTACATGTACAGACTTACAACCATGAAGAAAGCAAAAACTCCAAAAGCCCTACTGATGTAAGCATGATGACTGGGATTATCTGAAGAATAGTTGGATTATCTGTTGTTTTCTTTTCTATAAAGGTTTATTGAGATTTTGCTAAATTTCGTAATGTTCTTACATTGTAAAGCATTTTGGATCTTAGAGAATGAATAGTTATTTGAATTAGAATATCTATGGACATTCAGGCTTTCTTTTTCTGTTTTTGTTCTTTTTTTGCAGATGCAGGGCCAGATGCATGATTGTATTTTGTATGTTAATAATAATCCAGCCTCGTTTTTCTACTTGTTCCTTTTGGGGCCTGTTATATGATTTTATGTGAAGCTGCTCTTCTGAAACCAGTCCACAAATTAAAATTTAGAATGAAGTATTTTTTGGTAGTTTAAAGTGATGATGTAACAAATTGTTTGAAAATAAAGTTTGTGTTATGAACTATGCATTTTTTGTGTGGATTTTGAAGCACCCAACTTTCCAAACTGTTAGTCCATAATATAAATAGACGTTTTATGCCACCAATCTCCAAAAATGCAGAGATTAAAAAAATACTCTGTGACTTTCGATGAGTCTATATAGTATGGAATCCCGTTTCTGCCACTAAATAAAAAAGGTAATTGCGAGTTTACATCTCACAATTCTGACTATTTTAAATTGTGTTATGAAAGTCAGTATTGCGTGACATAAACTTGCAATTGCTTGAAAAGATAAACTCACAATTCTGACTTTTTTTAGATGGTCCTCACTGCAGAACACAAGATCCGGGGGGCGTGGTTGGATCCAGATCCAACTCCTCCCACCTTACATATACCTAAACCTACCCGTCTCCACCCCCTGATCCCTAAACCCACCCATCTCCACCCCTAAACCTACCAATCTCCACCCCCTAGATGTGGATCCAACCACGCCCCCTGGATCTTGTGTTCTGCAGTGAGGGGCTACTGCTTTTTTTCTCAGAATTGCAAGTTTAAATCTCAGACTGAGATATAACCTCCCAATTCTTAGAACATCATTTTTTTCCACCTCAGAATTGGACTTTATAACCTGCAATTGTGAGTTTATATCTCCCAATTCTGAAAAAAAAAAAGAGCGAGATCCAAACTTACATGTGAGAAGAAAAAAAATCGCACAATTATTTTTGCAAATTTCGAGTTTATATCCTGCTTTTCTGACTTTATAACTCTTAATTGAGTTTATATCATGCAATTCTGAGAAAAAAGTCAGAATTTCACGTTTGTATTACACAATTCTGAGGAAAAAAGTCAGAATTTCACGTTTGTATTACACAATTCTGAGGAAAAACGTCAGAATTGCGAAATGTAACCTTGCAATTGCGAGAAAAAAAGTCAGAATTGCGCGATAAAAAGTCGCAATTAACTGTTTAAATTTTTTTATTCAGTGGCAGAAACAGGCTTCCATAATATAGTCTATATATAGCATATAAGAAATTTCATGTTTTGCTTCAAAGAATTAAAAAATAAAATTCAGATTTTTAAATGACCATTCTGAGTAATTTATTATTATTATTTATTTATTTATTTTTACATTTTCACAATATTCACATGAATGATTTTATTTCCTTTATAGTTTCAACCATAGAAACTGAAACTAGTGCACAAGATTGTAAGATATCGGAAACAACAACACTTACTACACACTGTTGAAAAAGCACTTAATAAGTTGGCCTATATTTGACAAGCGATACACTTTCTAATGAGATTTCAGTTCTTCAGTTTCAGGCTTACAAAGCTGAGAAATATATTTTAGAAACCGCTAGACATGCTCATTATAGGCAATGTCAGGGGACAATTTTTCATAAACATAAAACACAAAAAGCATCAACGCAATGTGTGCGGGTCCTCAAACTGTCATAATGCAGGCTGACAGACCCGTCATGAACCTCTGATGAGCCGCTGTGCTCCCACACGTCTGCTCAGGGACTCAGCTTTCCCCTGAAGACCAGCTACTGGTTCACACTGAAGCCTTTGAATGTACATCGACACTCTAACTGAATCTCAACAGATCCACTGAGTCAGTTTATCACATTTCACATGGACTAACTACTAGTTATAGTTTTTGGCAGTGTTAATCTTGTCAACAAAACTACTGATGAAAATGTCAAAAGTTTTATTTATTTTTTAAATTATTATTATTATTTTTTAACAATAATGAAGACAAGGACCCTGACAGTGGTTTTGAATGAAAAAAAAAAAAAAAACTAAATACTGCAAGATATTAACAATATTTTTTTTTAAGAAATGTAGAAAGAAAGTTACAATAATGTTGGGGCTTACCGATTAAACTGTGTAAGCATAAATGTAATATTACATATACTGTTAAAAAAATCTAACCAAAATATATTTTAAGTATATGTTTAATATGTTATAAACATATGAGTGAAATATATCTTTTTGAAATGTAAAATAATATTTCATTTCAACCTACATATACCCAAATATATTTTAAAATAAAGGAAAATACATTTCCAATCTTACATTTTTACATTTAGGCTGACTGCACAATGTGGATTAGCCTACCAGTGATTTATATTGATTTAATCATGTTTACATTTTTTTTTTATGTACTGTAATATGTAATTTTTTGTAAACATTGTAAAGTATGTTCCTTGTTGATCTTTCTTTCTTTCTTATATATATATATATATATATATATTTTTTTTTTGCTGTATAGGATACAACTGCATCAGCACAAAATAAGTATAAATCAGAGTTTCCATATAACCTGGTGGTGAAAGCATTGCCCTCCATATGGCTCTAAATCTCCAAAACTACCTCATGACTGATGTGTCACATTTATTTATTCAGTGTAACATGAGGAAAATGTGCCAAAACCGCATCCACATATTAGTCTCTGAAGGCTTCAGTGGTACTTCGTTATCTCATTTGTTCTCAATCAACCGGAGCATGTCGTGACTCCCTAAAAGCCTGCACGGGTCATTGCTATTTTATTGGGTCCATCATTGATCTGCCACTCGAGGACAACCGCAGGATGCTACATCATTAGGCCGATGCATTCTCAAGAGCTTTTGTCACTGATTGGCTCAGATTGTGTTGTTGTCATGGAGATCTGCGGTTTGAAGTGTAACGCGAAATAAAAAAGTGTGAATATAAAACGAAAGTAATGTCCTGGTTCAATAGCATCATTTTCTTCTCAGTACAACTGCAATAAGAATATAAATCTAGTCATCAAGAAAGAAAAAAAGGCCAGATTGTGTGACTAACATCTGTTCTATGAAAAAATGGTGTTTGGGTGTTTTTCATCCACTCACTTTAAATTAAACATAAACAGATGCATACAACTAATTAGAATTCAGGACAGGAAATCAACTGCTAATTTGACATGTAGCTGATAGTTTTCAAGCAATTAATTCTGTGTGCGTACTTGTCTCGAATTCAACAATCAATGGTTCATTCCGCGAGCGTCTTAACCAACGACCGTTTTGGCATCTAGTCAACAAGCTTGTCTTGGCCCAAGTGATTAAAACTTCTAAGAATTTCTTTTGTTTCAGCAATGGTTTATAAATAGTCTAAAGACGGGTATTAGTCTAATGAGGGTCTAGTCTGGAGGAAGAGACGCGTGATTGGAGCTGATTAGCTTCACGGAACAAAGGATCAGGGCTGCTGCCGCTGCGCATGGAGCTTAAAAAGGTCCTGTGATTCTTTAAAGCTTCTTTCTGTGCTCTCGGAGACTGTTTCGCTTTCATTAAGATTAAAATATATATTGAATACTTGAGTAAAATAAGGGCTTTATGCTGCACATGTTAATGGAACACAGTCCATTGGAACATTCATTAAACAGCAATGGCTGCTAGTTACAGCACTGTCTGAATCACCTGTCAATCATGAGACTCGGAAAACCTTGCTTAAAGTGCAAATAAATAAATAAAGAAACCTTTCAAAATTTGATTAGTTGGCTGTATGGATTACTTCATTCTGTTTGGTAAATAAATAAAAGTATTTATTCATTTGTCAATAAATATTTTTTTTAATAATTGTTTAAATACATATTTCTATTAATATTATGTTATAAAATATGTTCTCACCCCTTACAGTGCACATTTATCTAGTCTGATAAAAGACTTGAAAGCACACAGACTTTAGACACCTAATCCTTTAAAGCAATTGTTATTCATTTGATTTCAATATTTAAATAAGTAAAAATATGTGAAAAATGTAACGTGCAAAAATATTAATATTTCTGTTAATTTTGCTATTTCTATGTTATGTTCTCACATACAGTGCATTTTCGCCTACAGTCTGATAAAATATCTCTGAAAGCTGTAGGTTTATAAACCTAGAGTTTAAGTAAATATATATATTTAATTATTTCTTCTTCAAAATTTCATGTTTAATTTAATGGTTCTACTCCAGTTTCTTAGTGGGTTTCCCACATAGCTGTTGTCTTCTAGTATCACTCACCAATCTCTTTCTACTCCCATATTAAAATAATATAAACACAAATCTGTATGTGTGTATGCATTTGCTTTTTGCTTAATAATTAATGCTTTTTGTTTAATAATTTCATTTATTTTAATAAAAGTTTTATCACTGTACTAATTTCTCTTTAAAAATAAGTGAAATTCTGTTAATAAAAATAAATGTTCTCACCTAGAGTGTACTTTCATATAAGGTCTGATAATAGGCCCTCTGGAAACTCTGAAAGCATACAGACATTCTACACCTAATCCTTTAACGTTATTGAGTTTAAGGTGAGCAGTGGAAGAGGAAAACGCAGGCATCCATTAGCATACTGTGAGTCCTGTGGAATGAAACTAATTGAGTTGTGGTAGCGAGCCGGTCCTCGGGACAGATTACTGTTTTGTATAAATTACCACTTTTCTTAGGAAACCTGCAATGTAATTATTCTGTACCTGGCAGGTTAACCAGATGCTGCTTTTCAGGAGAATTTCAAACACATTTTAGGGTTTTTTGCAACCCTCTGACTGTCTGCTGACATTTCCCCACTGCCTGTAAACCTGCTCAGCAGGAGGACATTCAGCGCAGCGTTTACTTTTTGGACGGAGGGTGAGTGTGAGTTGGAAGAAGGTGATTGGCACTGCTGTCTGCTCGATTTAGAGCGCTGAGCTGGCCTTGATGAGCGTGTGAGTAGGCCGGTTCATGTACTCTGGCTTCTTTCACACCCGTGTGGGTGTCACACCTGTGAGTGAAACATTACTGACTTTTTTTTTTCTGTCACCTCAGTGCAGGAACGAGAATGAATCCTCTCTAACTGTCCTGTAATCAAACTCTTTGAGCTCCTGCTGTTGTTCTTGATTTTGTAATTGGGTGATTTGATTGTAATCGGCTACTATTTATACTTTTGATTAGGAATTTTGAAAAGGGTTTGACCCCACGTTGTTTGTGCTACGGACATAATTGATACCTCAAATTATGTGGCCTTTTGAGAAGAGATGTACTATTACTTTTCTAAGCAATTCGACTTGGGTTTTTTGTCGCCAGACAATAAAACAGGTGAAAATATTGAACTAAAACCACTCCGAACATTGCAACAATTCTTAAAAGTATAGTTCACCCCAAAATAAAATGCAAAATTTAAAAAATTGCTGATTACTCACCCTCAGGCCGTTCAAGACGTAGATGAGTTTGTCCAAAACGGATTTGGAGCAATTTAGCATTACATCGCTTACTCTCCAATGTATCCTGTGCAGTGAATGGGTGCCGTCAGAATGAGAGTCCAAACAGCTGATAAAAACATCACAATAATCCACAAGTACTTCACACGACTCCAGTCCATCAGTTAATGTTTTGTAAAGTGAAAAGCTGTGTTTGTAAGAAACAAATCCAACATTAAGGTGGTTTAACTTTAAACCAACTGTTTTGGATTGTTTTTACTTATAAATGGTGCTTGATCTGTGCATATTGCTCTCCTGATTCAGACAATATGTCTTTTTCACTGTTAATTGATGGACTGCAGATTACTTTTGATTATTGTGATGTTTTCATCACCTGTTTGAACTCTCATTCTGACGGCACCCATTCACTGCAGAGGAGGATCACTGCTTTGGACTTGGTGCACCTCTTGCATCAGTTTGATTGAGCACTGGTTTGTGCTCAATAATCATGAATATAATGGAAAGGTGATATTTTTCTACACAGTGCTCAATGTGATATTCCAGCTCACTGTTGCGGTTTGTAGATGACAGATCCTCTACCCAGAACCCCTCCGTAGGCAAGGCTTGTTCTGGATGGGTGATTTCACGGTCTTTGACCAGTTCCCATGGCAACATCTCAAGTGAAAACATTGAAAAATGTAACTTTTTTTGATCCTCGGTGGATCCGTGTCCTACCTTCCTTTGATCTGCTGTCACACTGATGTACAGTGTATCATAAAAATGGAACCCCACAAAGAAAACCATAGTTTATGTTTCTAGCTTTGATATAAATCTAAGCACCTTTCATTGACAGAAAGAGTGCAGGGTTTCTCGACAGGGTTTGCATCAAGATCCAGGTTTTACATTTTGATGACCTCATTTTTTAAAATTGTGCAAAAGTAAACAAATACGCCCTGAGAATCGAACAGTATGAGCTAGGAATATCCACAATTTTACATCATGTTTAAGATTTTGGGGAATATAGGAAATACTGTATCAAGCATCCTGTACATGTTGGCATTTACCATAACTTTTATCAAGGGACAGTTAAATTTGCAAAAAATACTCTGAAAAGCATTTTATCCTCCTTTTTAAGCCTATTAATTTTTCTACGTTATCATGATGTGATATGGTTAGTTGCATTGTTTTTCTCTGCTGTCCGTGACACAGTCAGACCTGCAGTGTTGGGGAGTAACTAGTTACATGTAACGGAATTACGTAATTTAATTACAAAATAAAAGTAATTGTAATCAGTTACAGTTACTAAGAAAAAATATGTAATTAAATTACAGTTACTTATGAAAATGTTAAGGATTACAAAGGGGGTTACATCTGATTTTTTTCACAAACACTCCCACATACATATTTAATTGAGTTCTTTCATAAATTGCAGTGACTGCTCTAAAATATGAAACACCAATGTTTCAGAAGTTTATAACATGCTTATCCGATAGGGTTTATGTGTATATGCTTTCTTTTTTTTAAGATCAACTGTTTTTTCTAAGGCATTGTTAGATTCCAGTGTTTCCTAGTGTTTTAGATTTGATTTAAAAAACAGTATCATAGCTATTAAACTATTTCTTGTTATGACTTTAAATATGTATTTAACCTCAGAATGATTTTAAAGTAAGTCTGATTTTGTGCTGGCTGTGTTTCAAAGGGGACATCGGATGCCCATTTTCCACGTTGGTATGATTCTTTAGGGTATTCTTGAAATGGTCACAGTGGTCGTGTAAAACAACACCCTTTTTACCTTGTCAAAAACAGCTCTGTTCACAGCGACTCGTTTCGGTGCATATCTCTTTACATGCTAATGAGCTCTGCTCACCCCACCCCTCTCTTTTGTGGAAGAGCAAACGCGATTCGCAAATAATCATAAAAAATAAAAAGTGTGTTGGCACCGATAGCCTTGTGGGCAGTGCGCTGACATATAGCGCCATTGTGCTTTGGATGTCCCGTGTTCGAATCCTGACTTGAGGACCTTCCTGATCCTGCCCCCCTCCTCTCTTTCTCCCACTTCACTTCCTGTCATGTCTGATCTGTCCTATCACAATAAAGGAAGGTCATAAATAACCTTAAGTAAATAAATAACACCATAAATAAATAAAAAGTGTGAGACTTACTTCTTCTGGAGGTGCAGCTGGATCATGAACAATGGGTACTGATCCATCCTTGAGTTTTAACTTTTTAACAAAACCTGCCTTGAATTGTCCCTCATTCAGAAAGCAGTCTGGAGTAAAATGATTTGAGCAGCCAGACATAAACGAATTTAGTGAAAGTGAAGTGAAGTGACGTGTGGCCAAGTATGGTGACCCATACTCGGAATTTGTGCTCTGCATTTAACCCATCCAAGTGCACACACACAGCAGTGAAACACACACACACCGTAAACACACACCAACAAAGTTGGGGGTTTGGTGCCTTGCTCAAGGGTCTCACCTCAGTCGTGGTATTGAAGGTGGAAGAGAGTGCTGGTATTCACTCCAAAATCAAAATGGCTTGATAATTGAGACTATTTAGGTTTTTGGGGGATTAAAAAAAAAGGAGTGCATTTTTATCATTGTAGGGTGGTTGTGTCCACACACTGCTAAGACACATTTATACGCAAATTAAGATATTTTGCAT
>NW_015654506.1:244126-267743 GCF_001515625.1 Sinocyclocheilus rhinocerous
TAGAAATTTAGAAAAGTAATCAAAAAGTAATCAAATGTAATCAGTTACATTACTTTAATAAAGTAATTGAAAAGTTACACTACTTATTACATTTTAAGTAGGGTAACTTGTAATCTGTAACCTATTACATTTCCAAAGTAACCTTCCCAACACTGCAGACCTGTGACCCATTTCTTGGTCACGACGTTCCAGTCGAGAAGCACCGCTGGTGTAACCTAGCCGAGGTTTAATTAATGCACCCGGAGAAGTGCTCTACTTATAGAGCAAACAGAGCTCGGGCATGTTTCTGGCTCTACTAGAGCTTATATTTACATATTCCTCTAAAATGAACATCTTTTTGAATAATGAATGCAAATGAGATCCAGCCGACTGAGTTTGTTTGGATCAGTGGAGGAATTTTTCTGTTTTTGTGTGTTCTCTCTCTTTCTGTTTCTCACGTTCTCTGAGTGTGAGTGTGAGTATCTCAAATGAGCCACGGCAGTGAAGACTGTTGTCTGAGGCGGGGGAGGGGGAGATTACCCATCTAGCAGGATGAAATATAGGATGCTGTCCAGTGTCATATATAGTCTAGTAGTCCACTTTCCAGCTTATTTTAGCCAAGAACCACTTACTCAGACAATAGTCTGACACCTCAGTTCATTTTGTTTTTGCATTGTATTTAGGGGTGGGTTTATACACAATAACACCAAACTGGCATGGAAATGAATCATTAAAATGATCACTTGTGAGAAAACACTTTTACATACTTTTAAGCGATACTTAATATGGAAATTATATCCTTTAAAAGAATACATTTAAGTGCAAACATGTTTTGAGGCACTTAACATTTTTGTTTAAATTTAAATGCAATTAGCTGAGCTTTTTGACAACTTAAGTAGTACATCATTATATGTAATTGTTTTGTAATTTTTAATATGTAATAATATGTAATTATTTCTATTGTCTTTGAAATATAGTGAAGTGTACTGCTGAATGTACTGACAAGCATTTATGGTAAAACAAAACATAATTTAAGATCATTTCTATTGAAACTTCTGTCATTTTTGTAATCATGAAGTTCCAATTTAGTACATTTAAAATATATTAACTTGTAATAATCAATAACACACTACAGTTAAAACTATACTCAAGAACTACACATGCTCTAGTATGTTAACACATCAAAACAAACATACTTTAATTTTACATTATTTCTTAAACTTAATTACACTTTTAAAAGTACAGTTTGTAATGAGAGTACAAGTGGTTAAGTGGTTTTTATCAACTTAACTAATGTAAGTACTGCAAGTACAGTTTTTTAAATATACGTATGAAGATATGAAGTACACTACAGGTGCACATTCATCAGAATCAAGCACACTTCTTCTAACAAAGTATTATGTGTCTGCAATCAAATTGATAGAAAACAACTTTTTTGATCATTTATAGACTTTATCAGAATTCCTGTTCATATATACGTTTTTAAGGAAAATTATGGAAAATGTAAAGTGAACTACTTCTTCAGAAGTGCTCATTATAGCAACCTGGTACCTTGTAAGCATGACTTGTCTCATGGCAGACTGCATCACATGTTCTGGACGTTGCAGGTGTGCTGCCTGATGATGAGGCTATCCTATGCAGAACATACAGGTACAAGCTTTAGAAGAGAAATCTGATGATAAAGAAAAGCAAAATTGTTATGAAAATACATAATAAAATAATGAATTAAATTATGCAATATGTCACAACCCTATGCTGCGTCAGGCGCAAATGAAAAGTAGCGTAGCATCCTAAAACTCTTGGTACCATTTGCAAGCTTTTGTTTGTGCAAACTGCATTCTGTAAAAAGTCATAGTTCACCCAAAAATCTAAATTCTGTCATCATTTACTTGCCTTCATGTCTTTCCACACCTGCATGATTTTGTTTCTTCTGTGGTAAATAACAAATATATTTTAAAGGTAAGGTGGGTTGCTTGGTCACAAGAATTTTGTAAACTAAAAACTGTCACAGAGCAAAACAGGTTGACATTCACCGGACTAATGTTCTCAGAACTTTTCAGCTGAGACGCAAGGTTACATCACCTGTGTAGCGCCGAGTGATAAATCCAGAGGAAGTTTGGGTTATTGACCCCAGAGTTTCTATCAGGCATTGTGCTGATAGCACAATAGATCAAGCCTGCAAAGAGCAGATATGAGGAAACACAGTACTCGGAGAGAAACGTTCTTCATCCGGATGTGATATCAAAACCAGATCGCTTTCTACAGCCATGTATCCTGATCTACGTCTTAATTTAGATATGAAATGAATCCACGTTTCTCAAGGGTGATTGCGCTCTGCATCTTCTGAAATCAAGAAGTGTGTTTTGATTATTTTTTAGTTTCAATTTATTCGTTCTTACATCAACAATCAATAAGGAAGGGAGTGTCTAATTCAGTGGTAAAACTCCAAACAAAATCCAATCAATCCTACCAATCTATCTTCCTGGCCATCCTGTCATATGGCAAAATACTTCTCTGAAAGTTTTTGGGCCTAAAGATGGGCAAATTTCAGCCTTCAGTCAGGTGAAAAGACAGGAAAGACAGAACAGAGACAGTGTCCATTTCCACTGTCCATCCGCTGCAGCGCTCCGATCAGCTTTCTGACAGACACTTTGAAGTCAGGTCTGGTAATTACCAGCTGCTGCGTGTCAGCTTATGTTTCATAAATACTTACATGCTGCCATTACTAATTGTTCCTGTCTGTTTTGTTTTGGGTTTTTTTCAGGAAAAGGAGGAATAAAGACTCAGCCCACCTCCCTCTGTTTTCTGATGCATTAGTCAAAACCTAGTGAGTCATGCAAATTTATACTACTGAGATGCCTTGTTTGGCCAATTTTGCATTGTGAGCAAAATTTTTGTCAAAGAATGTTGATCAACATTTAATATATTTGAATGTTGCTTTTAAATATATTTCACTTAGTACTGGAAAATATATTTAAAAATAGTTCCATCTTTTTAAAATCTGACTATTTCACCTGCTAAGAAAACTGGCATTAAATCTTTAGAAAGACTGATGTAGGCTGGTCTTTTCACATTAGGCCTATATATTTTTGTAGAATGGCCTGTATAATTGACTGTTGTCGTAGTCAATCGATTTTCTATACAGATGTTAACTTTCTTGGCCCTTGTTTGAATCTCTTAATCAATTTCTTCAAAATCAATATTCCATGTACATTCATTTAATAATTTGTTAAGTAGACATGTAATTAGCAAGATAATGTGCAGTCTTCCAATAATTAATCGCAAAAATAAATAGCTTCAATACAATTCCTGATCGCTGTGTCCGGGCGTATTTTGTGATAATAAACAGCTGACTGTACATTATCATTCCATAAGAACTGAAATAAATCAATAAGACACCACTGAAAAATGCACATTTTATATTCTTGTACATGAAATAAAGATAAAAATGCATTATGACTAACATAATAATTATATAATAACTAAAACGCCGCAATAAGTCATCACCTACATTAGTTAGAGATGCCCAAACCAGGGCATCCATGAATTAGATAAAATAATAATGTATTAAATAAAAAAATTAAATGTTATGTGATGTGATTGTAATAAAATAAAATACTAAAAATGAAACAAAATAAAAAAAATCTGACTGGGCATCATTACATTAATGATGTACTTATTGTTTATATGACAATATAAACTTATTGACTTATGACAATAAGTCACATCCAAAAAAAGTTTTTTTTTTAAAATTCTTGTACATAAAGTAAAACAAATTAAAGTAATATAAAACAAAAAATCTAAAGTACTAAAATAAAACTGTTGACTGTGCTTAATAGTTGAACAAAAGCAATTAGTCAACAGCAGTAAATAAATAAAACATAAAAATAAAAAAATACATCATATTTAATATTCTTTAACTAGAAATTCAGAAATTACTACTGTTATAATGCACATCATTTGTGCAGGCTTATAGCTGTTAGCAGTCGAAGTGGTCAGTCTGTCTGAGCTATGGCTACTAAATGACTTTCCAAGCTTCTCCTAATTTCTGTCCTGAAGGTTTGCAAGCTTTTATAGAGATAAGCTTCTGCTAGTAACCCTGTAAGCAGCACACAGAATGCTGATTTTCAGATTTGCAATCTCCCATTAGGGTACTTATGTAAATGGTTGCTGTCAGGATAAACATTGAAGGCATTGATCATGATCTCTCTCAGGTCCTTGACCAGGGGTCATGTGACTTCCAATAAACCCAAAGAAGTGGCAGGGGGCCTCTTACTTCAGCAGGTCGTGCTAATGCCTTGATGTCCTAAATTATCCACAGCAGTCCTCTACCTAAAGCACAAACTCTATGAGAAGGTAATGCCAAAAATTGAATTTGTACCAACTTCTAAGACAGCTTGTATACTTTGTGGAAAAAAAAGTAATCCCATGGTGCACTGCACTTTGGAACAGACCAATTGTTAATTCTTTACTCTGCCTATGCGCAAATGAATGAATATTTATGATTCCTTGCATATTAATGTGTTTCTTTGCGTCTCGAAGAGGCACATCACAGATCCACTTTCAACAGCGCAAACCTGAATTACTAATCTCAGTCAATAAAATAGCATGGAGGTGTTGTTGCATATAAATCCTCTCATTGTACACTGCTCATCAGCATGAGATCTTCAGACCGACTCGGCCAGACTCGCCCCCTTCCGTGAAAGTGGCAAATACAGATTACAGGAACACACCACACTATTGTTAAATCTCTGTCTGGTTGTTTGGAAAAGAAAGTCTTAAGATAGGTGCACGAAGGAGATAATATGTGATAGACATTTATTCTTGGTTTCCAAGTTCTCAAAATTTTTGAAGATATTCAATAGAAAACTGAAGGCATTGAAAACTGCTACGACTTGTTCAGTCAAATCAAATAAATCAAATCAAATCAAATAAATCATAACATAAAAAAGAGCCTAACAAAAATAGCATAACAAAATACAAAATCAAAAAATAAAAATGTAAAGTAAAAAATATAATAACAAAATAAAATAAAAATGTAATTAAAATGAATGAAATAAACATAACGTAAAATAAAAAATAGCTTAACAAAAAAATACATAGCCAATAAAATTAAAAATGTAAATAAAATAAAAATAGCATTACATAAAATAAAAAATAGACAAAAATAGCATTTCATTATAAAATAAAATGCTATTAAATTAAAAATATAATGTCATTTAAATTAAAAATGTAATAACAAATTCAAATGTAATGTAATTAAAATAGAAAAACATAAAATACAAAATCAAGAAGTAATACCATCAATGTGTAAAATAAAATAAAATAAATGATGATTTATGCTCCAAAGTCTAAAACTTAGGGTTTGTTTAAATAATCCTAATTATCAGCAAAAATAACAAAGATGCTTGCTTTTGCACATGCTAATAAAAGCTTACAATGTACTGAGTCATAGCCAGAAGTCATGACAGTATTGAGTCTTGCTTAAACCTCTTTGCTGTTGTTGTTTGGAGGCCCATGGCAGCTATTGCACCTATCTGAGTGCAGACGTCTATGAAAGTCCATCCCATTTGCTCAAGGAGCACTCCATTAAAGATAAGTAATGGTCTGTCAGCCTTGTCCCACGATCCACATTCATCTCAAAGCCCAATTTATGGAGATAAGAGAACGTCATTACCCCTGCTACCTCTCATCACTTCTGATTTTTCAAGGAAACAGCAGTGGGATAAGTGAAAGTGGGGTCTACATGGGCTTCAGTGGGTCACTGATGAGCTAGAGGCCGATTTCGACTGTTAATGAGCACTCCCATTTGGACACTCGGTGCACCTCATTTGTGTCTAGGGTTAAGTCTTATTTAGTGTTTTTTTCTAAATGAAACCAGAAGGTGTGAGTGCTTTGTCCAATAATTGGGATGATCTACCATCCTTGCTGTTATTAGGGGCACTAGTAAGAATCCTGTACCAATTAGATTCTTCACCTCTAACATTTCAAGTGATAACTGACATACAAAACCACAGGAGATATAAATGCCACACTTTCATTATACAAAGCACTTCCAGGTGCTTTAAAAAGTCACTGAATACAAATTAGTATTTGAAAAAAGCCCCTAACTCTGAGAGCAGTTGACAATAAATGCACATCTTGTATACTAATACCACCATCACTCAGAGTCAAGCCAGGTGTTTTTCTGCTAAACAAGGCTGTAAATAAAATGCTCAAGGGCCATATCCCAACAGAACTCCCGGTGCTTTAACTGCACAGGCCTGTCCACTCATTGTGATCGAGCACTGTGGCTCAGCATTGTGAGTGAGAAACACTACAAGGCGCTCAGTTTGTTTTAGAGAATCATTACCAAGGCAAACGTCTGCAATTTATCTTCTTAAGTCTGGACTCTGGCAGACATTCCTCTTTATTGTGTTTCTTTATGTGCAATTCTCCACAAAAGGCAACAGTCAACAAGTTTAGCTGGTAATTGTTGTGATAATGTTGTGATATTTTAGAACAATTCACTCAAAAAATTTAAATTCTGCAAGCATTTACTTGCTTCCTTGTTGTTTGCATAATTTTCTTTCTTCTGCGGAACACAAACACAGAAATTTTGAAGGCAATTCATACAATTACAATGAATGGGGACTGAAGCTATCAAGATTCAGAAATGATACAAAACACCCTAATGACTTGAGCACTGAACATGAGTTCTTCTGAACTCATTATAGCTTTGTATGAGAAACAAACCAAAATCTACTCAAACACCTGCCCCAGCTCGAATCTTTTCAATGAATCGATTAATCCAGTTCAAGTTAATCAATAAAGTTATTGGCTTCAGAAGACTTGGATTATAGTGCAACAGTAATATGAGTGACTTTTATGATACTTGTTACAGTGCTTTGAATCCTTTATGGCTTTTATGACCGATCGTTTCACTATATAAGACCATTATTTCTCGGCTGGGAACCCTTTGAAGCTGCATTGAAACTGTAATTTAGACCTTCAACCCATTGGGTCCCATTGAAGTCCACTATATGGAGAAAAATCCTGGAATGTTTTCCTTAAAAACCTTAATTTCTTTTCGACTGAAGAAAGAAAGACATGAACATCTTGGATGACATGGGGGTGAGTGAATTATCAGGAAATGTTTAATTCTGGAAGTTAACTAATCCTTTAAAGGTATAGTTCACCCAAAAATGAATATTCTGTCATTTATTCACCCTCATGTCACTCAAAACCAGAATGAATGTCTTTCTTGTGCTATGGAAGTCAATGATAACCAAAACTGTTTGATTACCAACATTTTGTGTGAAATATCCCATTAAAAGCATCAGTTCCCATTTTGTGTAACTGCACCAAAAATGAAGACCAGTCTTCAGAACTTTTTCTTTTGTGTTACTCTGTATATGCTATACAGGTTTGGAACCGAAATGAGGGTTAGTAAATAATGACAGATTTTAAATATTTAAATATTAGCTCACATTGGAATGGCAGATGCTGAGACAAAACTGTTGGCTTTCACCCCCAAAAACATGCAAAACTCATTTCATCAAGTCTAGCCTGACAGATGTATACAATACTACAAGCTAGAGTGCTGCAGTATTAAATATCAATATATTTATAGAAGATAAAAGTTCTATAAACAAGAAGGGCATATTTTAGTTTGGAGATCAATTAGTTCACCCAAAAATGAAAATAATTTAATTCTGTCATTAATTACTCACCCTCATGTCGTTCCAAACCTGTAAGACCTTAGTTCATCTTCAGAACACAAATTAAGATATTTTTGATGAAATTCGAGAGCTGTCTGACCCTCATAGACAGCAAAAGAAATTATATGTTTAAGGCTCATTTTTGGGTGAACTATCCCTTTAACTATGACTTTTGCCTCAATAAACTTTTAATTTGCTGCTTATTAATAGTTAGTAAGGTTTTAGGTTTAGGTAAAATTAAGGGATCTACAATATGGTCACGCAGAATAATGCATTAATATGTGCTTTATAAGTACTACTAAACAGCCAATATGCTAGTATTATGCATGCTGCATAGTGAGAATTGGTACCTAAACTACAGTGTTACCGAAATTAACATTCTGTAAATTGCAGTTCAGACAAAATTTGGCCAGTTAGTACATACTCGTACATTCTTTCCCCGTCACTCCCATTTTTACCCAATTTCTGAATGTTGCTATAATGCACAGACTGACAGCCTGTCTGGAACAATGCAACACAAACAAGTGAAGTGATGCAATACAGCAGGCGGTGTTATATGAAATATCAGCACTCTTGGAACAACAGCCATCCAATCGAACTATCCTTCCATCCATTTTGCCAAACCACTTGTCTTGTAGTCACAAGCCAATCGAAACTGACTTACACAGACACAGCAACAATATGTGTCGCTTCTAGCTTTCAATAAGAGAGGGCAAAGGTAGGCCACAGCTAAAACTCAAATTGTGTTTGCTCACTCAAAATGAGATCTCAAATTGCACCAGAGAGCAAATTCCCCAACTGAGGATAGCACTGAATGTTTATTTGACCAGACATAACCCATCAAACGGCCAAGTCAACCAATCTGACTACACTTAAAGTTCGAGACACATTCTGGAACTTTTCACTAGGTTAATTAGATCAATCTCACCACTTAAAATAACTTTTCCTCTCAAAACAGGATGGAAGACGCAGAGCCTTTCAAGGATTAGCATGAATTAGAAGGAAAGAAAGGTGTTATATAATTGATTCCTATAAGCCTGGCTCACAGTGAGATGGTTAACGTGAAATATTGAGGGATTCAAGAAAAATGCAATAGCCAAGCAAAAAGATAACCAGGGATAATGAAGACTGACGCCTTCCATATCGCCTGTGTTTTAATGATTTATTTCTCCAGGAAGGAAAAAGGTCCAGTATTGACTTACTTAGAAAAGCAAAGCTCCTCAAGGTCACACTTTTTTTTTAAGCTCAACAAAATGATATACGATTCTTCTCTGATTCAAGCGTTCAGATTTATCTCTCCCATTAGCCAGATGCCTTGTTTTATGTGTACTTCATATTCTTGTAATGAGCACATGCAGCGAATCCACACATAAGAACACTTAAATCTTGTAAATAATCTGTAATGCTGAGCTGTGCAGAACTGGATAGTGTGCACTGTCCAGCCGCTAGGAAATGGTGTATCAGTGTCAGTGAAACGTGATGCCCTGGATGAAGATTTCTGGAGGACGGAACAGTAAGTGTTTGAGATGTCAGGTATCACTCCGACGCCCTTGCTGTAACCCTGCGGCTCTTCTTGCTAACAGGCACTCAGAGCAATCACAGCATTACTCACAGGTTCAGACTGACTGTGTAAGTTCACGGCACATAAATGACATCTGAGGTCATCCAGAGATGTTGCTAGACCCTACCCTAGAAATTGAGCCCCACTAAAATGTTAAGTGATTTCTCTTCATGTTTGCTAAAGCAGCGGTTGCATTAAGATATTTGAGAGTACTTCTCTGAATTCTTACCAGTCATTAAAAACTTTAATGTAAAACTGTGTGCCTTCCCTAAGACTGAAATACTATCAGCCCTGTTCCAATAGCACAGCTTGATATTTTACAGAGAAAATCCTTAAGGGATACCCTAGCAATTGAGTTTTTGATGTTTTGCTGTTTGAGAAAACATTGTGATTTATGTATGTGTGGAGAAGCACATTTTTGACACAAAAATGGCTCATATCATATATGTATTATCTTATATTTTATTAATTAAATAACATGTTGTCACGCTACGGTGAGATAAACGCACAAAGAAGATGAAGATGAATGCAAATAGTCTTTAATAAATCCACACAAGGGTAAAGCCAGGACAGAACAGGCAGGAGACACACGTAGGGACATAGTAGACCAGACGACAAACAGTGAACTGAACACAACTTAAACAGGAGGGCTGATGAGGGTAATTAATGACACACACCTGAACCAAATGACAATAATCAGACATGAGGGAAAACTAGGTCACACAGAACACATGAGGAATGAAAACACAACAAAAGTCCAATGGGGTGTGACACGTATTATTATTTTTCCTCTTTATACTGTTATAAGGGGAAACATTCTGGTAATTTAACACAAAGAAAATTCAAAATACAGGTAAAACACCTGTAATAAATTAATTAATTAATAATACTGAAAATTCCTTCATATTAACACAGAACATTGTGCCCTATTTGTACAGATTTTTTTTTTACAGTGTAGATACCCTTATGATATTATTATTATTGGTTTACATTAATAAAAAATAAGAGAAAATAAGAAAGTCTGTATTTTTAAGTTTTTTAATCTGCCATGTAAAACAGGTTATATCATGCATTTATTATTTAATTATTAATGAAACAATTATTAACAATTTGTGATCTCTTAGGTCTCCTTACCATGTTAATAATTGTAACATAATTCATAATTTGAATTAATAACTTATTTAATATTACTTAATAATAATAAATTAAATCATTCAAATATTGTATGTTAAAATGTGCCACATAGGTCTGACGTCAACAATGCCAAATGTCACTGGTTCTTGTGTGTCTCCACCAATCACAATGCAGCAAATTTGAACATGTGCATATAACACAAATAAAGGAGAGGAAGATTTTCAATAAATAAATTACATTTTGGTCTGTTTCCCGCACAAAGCTATCGTATGGCTTCATAAGACTGGAATATAGCGCTTAAGTCATATTGACTACTTTTATTGTCATTTTTAGAGCATTTTTAGTTCACCTTCATAATGAGGAAATGATCAGCGTGAATATCCTGCCTAAGATCTCGTGTTTGACAGAAGAAAGAAAATCATGCAGGTTCGGAACGACACAGGGATGAAGATGACGACACAATTTTCACTTTCAGGTGAACAATCACAGTTTGATCCCCACTGCTGCACGGCGGATCACAAGACAACTCTTATTAATTCTATTCATCAGCGCTCTTCAAGCAGTCTCTCACCTTTATCTCTCCCTGTCCCTCATCTGCTTTTTTCTGTCTGTCTGTATGAAACATCTAGACTTAAGTTCAGAAGACAAGCAATAAGCAACATTTCCACCTTGTGTATGATGTTAATAAAAAATTTGTGAGATATATCAAAGATAATGAACAATTAAAAGACTATACAGAGAGAAAACAAAAACCTTGAAACCTTCTTTCCTTGCATGATAACTGATAAAAGCAGTGAAATGCGATGCCTTGAATCATTGGAGACAAATCTAATCTGAAACACTCAAATGCCCTCTAGACCCGTTAACCTTCATTCACAGGTGCTGCTGCTGCCGAGAACCAATAAATGATTTGATAAGTTAATGCCCCATTCAGCCATTAAGCTTGTCATCTCGGTTTTACCTGCATATGATAGTAAAGGGTCTAGACTTTTCCCATTATATAAACCAAAGTAGAAACGGAGAGAGAGAGAGAGAGCACAGCAGAGGGGAAGAGAGAAAGGCACGTTGATATTATTGGCTCGGACGCTCCATTTTGTCTAGTCACATGAAACCATAAGAACGACATAACACCTGAGGAAAAAAGACGCAATAGCAACCAATTACGGCAGTGCCAGAGCCTGGAAACCGCTCCTGCTGCTCGACTGCACAGAGTCATGACAGCTTCGAGTTTAGTCCTGTAGGCATGAGAACTGGAGCAGAGCTTTCCACTTCAATCTCACACAACATGTGGGTATGTTCACTAGATCCATCACATGCTGACATATCTAAAGTCTAATGATAAGGAGGACACAGAAGGAGGATTCCCACACAGAAAGTGAGTTCAGTTTTCACTCTGACAAACCATTTACGAAGAGCCTGTGTGGACGTTTCCGAAATGGGGTTTTTATACTCAGTAGCTGTGGCTGCTTGCATTCAGTGCAGCACTTATTAGAAAATATTTACTCTTGGTCACTTCATGCAGATCAGATTATGATCTGATTATGAAAATATCAAGCATAAATGCTATTCAAGAAGCATTCAAATCTCTTTCAGGTAAACCATTAGACAAAAATAAAGCAATTTAGCATGCTAAAGGTAACAGTTTCTTACTAAACTGTGTGTATACGTTAAAGTCTCACTCTTTTATCATTAAACATAAAACAACACATACTATAACCATTCAAAAGTTTGGGGTCAGTAAGTTTTTTATTTATTACATTTTTTAATAAAATTTACATTTTTAATTCAGCAAGGATGCTTAAAAAAGACTTTTACATTGTTGCAAAAAAATCATCAATAGTTTCAATAGTTAATAACAAATGATAATAACAAGAAAAGTTTCTTGAGCAGTTAAACAACTTAGAATGTTTTTTGGAGGATCATATGACACTGACGATCAGTCACAGATATATATATCTAAGTTGTTTAACTGCTCAAGAAACTTTTCTTGTTATTATCATTTGTTATTAACTTTTGAAACATCTTTAAACATCTATATACACATCTAAAACAGTATAACAAGAAAAGTTTCTTGAGCAGTTAAACAACTTAGATATATATATCTGTGACTGATCGTCAGTGTCATATGATCCTCCAAAAAACATTCTAAGTTGTTTAACTGCTCAAGAAACTTTTCTTGTTATTATCATTTGTTATTAACTTTTGAAACATCTTTAAACATCTATATACACATCTAAAACAGTTATTTTAAAATGTAAAATGTGTATTGTGTATTTCACACAAGAGAACTGCATTTTCAAATCAAACAAATGCAGCCTTGGTGAGCATAAAAGTCCTAAAAATACTATTAAAAGTAACAGATTATTAAAAAATATATATTACTTTTAACTTTTGAATGAAAAGCAAGCTGTGAACTAGAAATCCACTGCCTTTCATTTAAAGCAACCAAAAATTTTATATTTAGTCCCAACACAAATAACTTTCTTATTTGTGAAATAATCCTTTCTACAAATTTAAAGCAGAGTCATATCATTAAGACTAAAACTATGGCTAAATATCAATGATATTGAGTTGTGACAACTTGTTTTAAATTTGTGCTGCATTAGCTCATTATAATAAAGCAGATTTTTTAACGTGTTGAGTGAACTTTATTATTATTATTATACACATTATTATTATTATTTATTGTTAAGTCTTACTATTTAAA
Source organism: Sinocyclocheilus rhinocerous (assembly GCF_001515625.1). Classification (NCBI taxonomy): domain Eukaryota; kingdom Metazoa; phylum Chordata; class Actinopteri; order Cypriniformes; family Cyprinidae; genus Sinocyclocheilus; species Sinocyclocheilus rhinocerous. The sequence goes on from NW_015654506.1 coordinate 257,208, forward strand.
TGTTTTCTGTTCTCATGTCAGATATGTATACATGTATGTACCACGAGCACCTAAAAAACCACAACAAATTCCTTGTGTCTGCGCACACTTGGCGAAAAAAGCTAATTCTGATTCTGATTCTGAACGTACAATATGCAGAACTAATATTGGTAAACACATTTTGGATAGCTGTTTTTCAAATGTGCACATATAGCAATAGCATTGAACAGCAATTTGATCGATTTGGGTAAATACTGCAGACTTTAATCTTTAAGAAAATATACTGTTAAAATGTCACATTATAGACACTGATATTCATAATTAAACCAGTAAACAATGTAATACAACAGCAAAACAGCTCATTGCCTCCAATACCAGAGCAAATAATCTGCCAGATCTCCAGTACTTCACACAGAAATAAACAATCTCATGTTGGTAAATATTTATAATTCATTCAGTTCTGTACTAGGAGGTGGGAAAAATTACACGCAATATGTTTAGGCCCCGGGCCCCTCCGACAAGTTATGGAGAAAAATTAATGGAAACAGAGTATGCAGTCCATACACACTCTCTCTCAGTAAGAGGAGGCATTACTTATCTTCAGTGTTCCTGGCATTATGGTCTGCTCAATGGCTATATGCCTCATTGCACTTCAGGGTTGATGAGAACGAGCGATTTAAGGTACAGCTGTGATACGGATGTTACGGCCACAGCGCACTGAACGCTCACTCTTCACCCGAACCTGATGAGACAAAGCGGCAGGCAGAAGAGCACAGCGATGAGTCATAATGGCTGGATATGCCCGGTCCAGCATCAGGATCAAGACCTGATATTCTGGCTTGAAGCCTCAACAACATTTATTCCTAGACAGTATGTTCACTTACAGACTTCTGGATGTATTGATCTGTGCAGTTGGTTTAGCTTTGAGAGTTTGAAGTTAGGCTGACAATCAGTATTTACAGTCTCATATACATTGCAGCTTATTCTAAAAATGAAATTGGCGGTATCACCATTTACTGTTGTATTTGCAAGCAAATTATTAATAGACTTCTGTTTTTTAATTAACAAAAATGACAGAATATGAGATATTATGATATTTAAAAAAAAATTGAACTAACAGTAACACTTTAGAAAAGCGTTCCATTAGTAACGATAGTTAATGCATTAACTAAACTTAACTAACAAGACAGGAGCAAGATATTTGCTATAATGTTTATTAATCCATATTACTGTTAGTTAAAAAACAAAACTGTTCATTGTTAGTTCATGTTAGCTCAGGTGCAATACATAATATTAACAGATACCACATTAAATTTGAATAATGTATTAATAAATGTTGAAATTAGCATCATCTAATAAATGCTTTAGAAATATTTTCATTATTAGTTAATGTTAACTAATGTAGTTAACTAATGTTAACAAATGAAACCTTATTGCAAAGTGTTATTATACTGAAATATAATTACAGTTTGAAATAATGGTTTTCTATTACATTTTTTTTTTAATGTAATTTATTCATGTGACAAAGTTGAATTTTCAGCATCATCACTCCAGTCTTCAGTGTCACATGATCCTTCAGAAATCATTCTAATATGCTGATTTGGTGCTCAATGAACATTTCTTATTATTATAAATATTGAAAACAGTTGCTCTGATTAATATGTTTGTGGAAACTGAGATACATTTTGTTCAGGACTCTTTGATGAATAGAAAGTTCAAAAGAACAGCATTTATTTGAAATAGAAATATTTTGTAACACAAAGGACACTGTTATCTGTCTCTTATACGTTTCCTCATTTCACAAACAACTATAAACTAGTTTCAACTATAAACTTAAAGGAAGTGTAAAGTAGATGCATCTATTAGCTGAAATCTTATAATAGCTTACACATAAAGAGAACAATACAGTGCAAAAACTGAAACTATAATAATAATAAAAAAAAAATTAATGTGATAAAGACTTCTGGGAGGCCAGACCCCCTGCTGCAAGTTATCCTTCAAATTAGTCATCACCATCATTATCAACAAAACGACAACTTTAAATGCATTTTGAGTATGCTGCTAAATCAGGCTGACTCAATTAAAGCACCAACTCCAGTGGTTGGGAAAGTGGGTCAATTTGAAGAACGGTCTCTACAAGATTGGAACTGTCGCAAGCTCTTCACCGCCAAAATATCAATTAATTTATCCATTGGCAGCCAGAAACCTGCTGAGCTGAATACTAATGCAGCCCACAGAGGGAGGGCACACAAAGGCACAGACCCAGACTTCCCAGGGCATCAGGATCACAGTACTGCTGGAGCCAACAGCAATTTATACTGAGCTGCATTCACTGTGCAGGTGTGTGTTTGATTGCAGAATCTAAAGGTGGATTCTCCTCAGAGATTTAAATTAGAGCATCTCTTATTCAAAACCTGTTCTTTAATCGGGCCCCTGCACCTGCGCCCAGCGTCGCTTCTTTTGCAAGTCATCAAGCACAAACTCAGGAAAGTACCACAACTTATTGGACTAATTATAAATAAATCTTTACTGGCAAACTTACAGCTGGGGACCAGCTTTGTAGTGTTTGGCAATGCAATAAAGGTTTCCAGCAGCCGCTGAGACAGCTATGTGCTTCTCAACTGTATCAAAAGTTTATTACTTGTTATTTGATACTGTTAATCTTGTCAATGGAATTACTGCCAAAAATGTTAATTAACAATGAATGCTCATGAACAGTGTGTTGATTCATTACAGGAATAGTTCATCGGAAGAGGTTTGGAGAAATTTTGCATTACATCACTTGCTCACTAATGTCAATTTTTTTATTAAATTTGTAATTAAAATAAAAACATTTTAACCGCATTTTAATTCAATTAAAATATATTTTAACTATCATTAGCATTTCATACTTCTGATGAAAATATGAGAAAAAATATTTCTTTAAAGGAGATTAGGTTTTTAATGAGTCTTCATGTTTTTTGTTGATTCATGTTGAATCAATATATGCTGTACAATGTTTGAATATTTTGTTCAATTTTTTCTTGTCAACTAAAATGTTATGTATCTAAATGTTAACTAAAATTCTATGCATATTAGTAAAATTGATTAAAATGAATATGACATGCCAAAATATTAAATACATTTAAAATAAAAATAACAAAAGGCAAAAATTATGATTAAAGGTAGGATACTGTCTAAAGCAGTGATCCTCAAATCTGGCTCGCGAGATCCACTTTCCTGCAGAGTTTAGCTCCAACCCAATAATCAAACAAACCTACCTGTGATTTTCTAATGATCCTGAAGACATTGATTAGCAAACTCAGGTGTGTTTGATTAGGGTAGAGCTAAACTCTGCAGGAAAGTGGATCTCGCGAGCCAGATTTGAGGATCACTGGTCTAAAGGAATAGACAGCAAGATTTGTTCCTTAAATATCCAAAAACCACGAACGTTATATATTTTGTTGACTTATGTACTCACATTATGCCAAATGTTTCCAAAAATATTAATCCACAATTTTAATCAGTGAAATGGTCTGTGTCATTCCGTCACCTGTCAATGGCGTAATATCTACCCTACCCTCATTTGCTGGTAGAAACCATGGAAACAGTGCACTTCCTGAAAAATGGAGTAGTAGTAGTAGTGTTGTCAATTGATTAAAAAAGTAACTAATTAATCGCACATTTTTTTCTGAAATTAATCACAATTAATCCCACCTAACATTAAAGTTTTTAAATATACTTTTATATTGCAATATTTTCACATTCAATCTTCAAATTAATGTAGACAGTATATTTTTAATGTTTGTTTGTTGGCATCTTTTATGACTGAAGATGAGGATCACTGATACCAATACTACTGATGTCTCTAAGAAATAGTTATTTTTTCCTAATATTTAACCATTGACTATAGCAATTTAACATTACAGTATAATTGAGAGCTAGCAATTTTAACATTTATTAGACTTTAAAAAATAACAACTTCTAATTTGTTAACTTAAAACAATCTTCACATAAACCCATTTTAATAAATGTCATACCTGTGCCCTCCAGCAAGTAGGAAATATACAGAAATTGAATAAAGTTATCAAACACTAAATTCTAAATTAAATATAAGCTACAAAAGTTACTGATTTCCTCTTTTTTTCTTTTGTTCTTTGATTAATAGACATCACAGCAGCTGGGTTATTAGGTTATTTGGCTGCTATTACTTTAAGAGCTGATGCTGCTGAACAGGATGGGGATCTGACACGCATGCTCGTAGTTTCATTCACACTTTAATATGAAATGATACAGGCTACAGCGCACACCGCCATATTTGTGCGTGCAATTGAAGAGCATGCGCTAAGAGCACAGTATAATGGCTGACAGGACAGGATAATTCATTTTTACTGACATATGGCCTGACAAAATCTCATTTGACCACAGTTCACTGAAGCTCCTCGGCACCTGTACTGTTTCCGCACTCATTTGACTCGCACCTGTCACTGAGGCGACAGTTCCCTGTTTGATGTGCTCATAAAGATGTTCTACATCTAAATAAATGCAATTCTTGTCAAGAAAAAAAGAGACAGAAGCAGCAGTTGTGAGTGGGGTGGCCAACCCTAGTCCCGCCCCTGTGTTAACTGCGTTAAATATTTTTAACACCGTTTAACTGGAAAAATTAATCACCTGCGTTAACGCGCTAATTTTGACAGCACTAGTAAGCAGTAGTTGTAGCATTAAAACCGACAACCTCTGATAGCTAGCAAGCCGTAGTTGTTTGTTTTACATATTCATGATGGGCCACAATTATTCGTTATCGTTTGCGGTTCTGGTTACGGTTCTGTCGCCAAAAATATTATCATAAAGCGAAAATGGAGGTGAACACAATAACTCCCATGATTCCACACTCCGTCACCATGTCATCGAGCTTGAATAAGCAACCTCTAGCGGCAAAACTTACATATTTTGCCTTTGAAACAAAACATTGTGAAAAAAAAAATACTGATTGATAACTGACATCTTCCGCACTACATAAAAATTCAATCAGTATACAGTACGTTCATTTTTGGGGCCCAGGGGCTAAAGATTCCCACCCATTTCCTCTGTCCATTAACTAGTGTATAGCTCTTCCATTTGCTCCTGCTGAGGTCTGATCATGGCCAGAAGTGCAGAGGACAGCAGGAGGCAAAAAGGTGCTTATTATCCTCATGTCTAATTATGTCTTGCTCTTTGCTGAGCTGAGCACTCACGGCCTTCGAAATGCTCAGACCTCTGTAAGTGATCACTGTAATTCTGAGGTCAATACAGCGCTCTGTGCAAACACAGGGGTGTTTACAGAGTTGTTTACAGACCCAATGGATGTGTGCTATCAAGGATTTTCTCATAGATATGTTTGTACAGTATGTGATCGGTAGGAATCAGGGTTGGGAAAACCACTTTAAATTGTTCCTTGCCAAGCTACATGCTAATCGTAATTCACAGTAGTTCAACTACACTTTCAAACTACAATCAAACTTTTAAAAAGGAGCTAATTACATTGACACTGGCTACTAGAGCAACATATATTCAGTTCATGTAAATTGGTTCACTTACATGAACTGCTTGAACAAAGCAACTCACTGAAGTGAATTTTCAATGCTGCATGCTGCACTATAAGAGAAAGAACACTTTAATAGAGGTTGTTTGAACCATTTAAAACTACCACTTAAAACTTACTCTACCATTTAAAAGTATTATTATTTTAAGAAATTAATTCTTTTATTTAGCAAGGACGCATTACATTTATCAAAAGTGACAGTAAAGACATTGATAATGTTACAAAAGTTTTCCATTTCAAACAAATGTAGTTCTTTTAACTTACTATTCATCAATGAATCCTGAAAAAAAGTATAAAATTTCCAAAAAATATTAGGCAACACTGTTTTCAACTGATATTAAAGGGGTCATCGGATGGACTTTGCATGTTGTTTAAACATAAATGTGTGTTGGAAGTGTGTGTACACATCCATCCTATAATGATAAAAATCCATCCAGTCCACTCAAATCAGGCTGTTCTGAGATTCCTGGCAGAATGACGTAGTTCTGAGTGAGCTGTCATCAGTCCGCCATTGTGTCGACTCCAGTGCAGGGGAAGACAAGAACGTCTCCGATTAAGCGATTGAGATGTTTTGTTGTTGGATGTAATAATGAACATAGCAGTAGTCATTTACTCCCGACATCTGAGCCTCCGAAGATGCAGAGGATTAACGTTACTTTCGTTTTTGAAGGGAATGCACCGATCCCCGATCTGCCTAAATGCGTCTACGTTCGCGCGAATCATTTGTGATCCAGCTTCATCTATAGAAGAAGGGAACATAAGGGTTTTTTATGAATCTTTGCAAATCACCTTTCCTAATAATGTGCTAGTTAGCAAGTTTTGCGGCTAAATGCAGCTAAAGTTTACAGTCTGCTCGTCACCCCACGGAAGAAAGGGGCGGGGTGAGCAGAGCTCATTAGCATTTAAAGCGACATGCAAGGAAACGGCTTGCTATGAACAGAGCTGATTTTGACAAGGTAAAAGGGTGTTTTTTACACTACCATTGAGAAATTTTAACCAAAGTATGTTATAGACTTTTCATTAAGACCCTAAAGAATAATATCAACTTGTGGAAAATGGGCATTCGATGACCCCTTTAAGAAATATTTATCAGTAGCTTATTAGAATGATTTCGGAAGGATCATGTGACACTGAAGACTGGAGTAATGATGCTGAAAATTCAGCTTTACCATCACAGGAATAAATCACATTTTAAAATACATTAAAATAGAAAACACTTATTTTAAATTGTGATAGCATTTCACATTACTGTTTTTACTTTATTTTTTAAGCAAAAAATGCTGCCTTGGTGAGCATAAGAGACATTCAGAAACATAAAAACAAGGCATGTAGAGGTTTTCCATCCTTTTTATGAGAAGCTTTATGAGTGCTCAATCATTTGAACCAAACTGAAAGGAAATGACAACACTTCCCCATAAAATGTTTCTCAAGAGCAATGTTCCTCTGATTCTGTTAAGCATCTTTCATTGTGATTGCTAGCATTTTAGCTGAATGCAAGCAGGACATGTTCCTGAATCATAGTTGGTTATGATAAAAAGGCAAGTGTTAAAAGTGATCTCTTGAGTTACTGTTGCAATCAGCTACCAACGAGTGAAAGAACGTTTTGCTTTAACGCTTTCCGGTGTAATGGAAGCCAGCATCTTTGTTATTTACAACAGACATGGTCATTGTGGTTACAGGTATTATTCAAGACTAATGAGACAATAGAAAAGGGGCTTCACATCGAAGTTTTCAAGCCGCTCCTGTAGGCTGTTGTATAACAAGATGATTCGAGAGTCACACCTGTTAGTAAATACAGCTGTCAAACACTGACTGAGTGAATGTATGTAGCCTGTCAAAACTAAACTCACCATCTTCTCTTCCGGTCAATCACTTCATCCGTTTCATAAACATCTTTTTTTTTTTTCTTGTTTGACTGGAGGAAGCACAAGCAATGAATCCCTCATGACATCTGTCATTGTCCATAACAATACTCTGGCTCTCTCTCCGGTCAAGGCATATCAGTAAAGCAGATCATGGTAAGGTGTCTGATAACACGGTAATGAGACAGCTCTAATATGACCACAACACCAACTAAAACAATAGATTTTTCGCTATCGCAGCTCTCTGAACCTTACAGCAGTGGGGTGTACTGTATGAAAGCTTTGTTTTCTGACGTGGAAAAGTGAGCACAGTAGGAGGACAGTACGTGCTTAAAACTTGACGGCAAACTGGAACGCCATTTAAAAAGTGTAAATGAGAGTTAACAAGCACAGCGTGACAGCACAGGCACAGCTATGAACTTGATGTGCTAAAATGCACTGTGAATTTCTGCTTCATACTTAAAGGAATAGGTATCCCAAACATGCAAATTTGCAGAAAATGGAGTCAACTTCATGCTATCCATTTTCTTCATTGAAAAAATTTAGCATTACATCACTTGCCCAACATTGGATCCTCTGCAGTAAATGGGTGCTGTCAGAACTAGTCCAAACAGCTGATAAAAACATAAGAATAATCCACAAGTAATCCACACGACTCCAATCCATCAAATAACATCTTGTGAAGTGAAAATCTGTGTGTTCGTGTTTTTATGGGGTGTTTTATTTTGGCCAGAAGTGACGGTTTAAAGTTAAAGGTGAAATATCATGAAAATCTGACTTTTCCAGGTTTTAAGTGCTATAATCAGGTCCCGGTGCATCTACCAACCAACGAAACATGAAAAAGATTAACCCAGTAACTTTGTTTTGGGAAGCCTTTTTTTGCAAGTGTCTGAGAAAACGAGCGTTTCTGATTTCGTTCCCTTGGTGACATGGCAAAGGGATCTCATTACCCCTTAATCTGTAAGTTTACACCCATGGCGCCGTTATTGTGTTTTCGCAAGCGACAACGGTGTACCAGCTCTAATGCCATGGCGAAAGTTTGAGCAAAACATACTAACTGTTCTGTCTTTGGCTGCACAGACGAGCACAGAACACTGTTTAGAGTCCCAGCCTCAGAGGAGACAAGCAGTGGATTTACTGATTTATTTACTGTTTATTGCTGATGTCACACAGATCTAAAATAAACATGCGATTTATTTCCCAGCTGTTTACCTTCACAGACATAACCGACTGTTTTTTGTAACTCATGTGTTGTTTTTAACGTAAACTTGTGTGTGAATGAGAACTTAGTTTAGTACTCACATGCTGTGACAGCCGCTTTCGGTCCTGTGCTTCGGATGTGTGCACTCAGAAAACAGTATATAAGAAGTTTCAATTCATAGACTTATATTACATATTGTAAAAAAAGGGTGGATCCTGGTGGATTTGTTTCTTACAAGCATGCAGCTTTTGATTTCACCAGATGTTAATCAATAGACTGAAGTCATGTGGATTACTTGTGGATTATTGTGATATTTTTATCAGCTGTTTAGACTCTTGTTCTGACGGCACCCATTCACTGCAGTGTATCCCATTGGTGAGCAAGTCATGTAATGCTAAGTTTCTCCAAACCTCACACACAAACCTTGAACTTTCATTGTAACAGTGTAACAAAAAGCATTAGTAGAGCAGTACTAGTAATCCATCACTAAGACAAACAGCTGTTTGTAGAAACAAATACATTCTCTGATTAAATCAGTGACGGTATTGTGAAGAGCACTCTATCTTCAGAGGGGTACAATGTGCGCAGTTCAGTTGGAAAGATTATTAAAGCCATCTTTTGAGTTTGGATTATCTTTAACGGGGAAAAAACAACATTCTTACATTCATGTCATGGAAAAGTCGATAAGTTTAATGAATGTCTTGGTTTGCTTCAGCGATAACAACAGAACAATGGAGAAGGCTGACTGAGCGCTAGAGTCCCTGTGCCTCAGTGTTTTCTGCTATTGATCTATTACCGTTGCCTTTTACTCAGCTCACTAACTTCTGAGCTGTGAGAAATCAGCCAATTTGTGGTGAACAGGCACCACAAAACAGGTCGATTAATAACTGTAATCATAAAACGCCAGGGGTTTTCAGAAAACAATGAAAAATGTAATATGTCAGTGCAGTGCAGTTCTTTCAAACCTGAAAGAAGTGAAAGAATGAACTAGTGACAGGCCCGTCAAAAGTTAAAACTAATATAAAGCAAATAAAATAAAACATCCACATATGTACAGTGTGAACACAGTAAAGGTCTTTAATTTTTTGCACAGGATCTCAAACTCAGGATAGTACATATTACCAAAACAATATTTTACCTTAAATAGCATTTAACATTTTTATTTGTTTATATTTAGGACAATGTGTAAAGGACCTATAATTTTTATGAAATATGACTTGAATGCATCTCACATCACAAAGTTGTGTACAATCAGTACACAATTAAGAATTCTAATTCAATCCTGAAATTGAACTTATGTAGCAAACAGAACGTAGAATTGTTTAAGAATGTAGATTTTAGTTTAAAGGAAGTGTAGTTTTTAATAATGGTTTCTACATTCTTTTGAACTATTTCCAGTATGATCTACCCATAAACACACAACATCTGAATACATTTCCATATGTTAATACATTTTAACATTAAAAATACAAACATATGAATGTATCAACATATGAATACATTTCCATTCTTTTTAACGGAAATGACCCATATTTCATTATATTTAATTAATTAACTTATATTTTATAGATGACAGTGAAGTGCATGTTTTAAAGGAAGACAGTGGAAATATTCACTAATATTAGATATTCATAATTTGATTACAATTTATCAAGAAAAAAGTTATTTTGTGGTGCTGTAGCCATATCACCCTGCAGCCCAAGACTGGTTGCCCACTGAAGCTAAGCAGGGTTGAGCCTGGTCAGTACCTGGATGCGAGACCTCCTGGGAAAACTAGGTTGCTGCTGGAAGAGGTGTTAGTGAGGCCAGCAGGAGGTGCTCACCCTCTGGTCTGTGTGGGTCCTAACACCCCAGTGTAGTAACGGGGACACTATACTGACAAAAAGCACCATCTTTCGGATGAGACGTTAAACCGAGGCCCTGACTCTCTGTGG
>NW_015654506.1:268383-312080 GCF_001515625.1 Sinocyclocheilus rhinocerous
AGCCATATCACCCTGCAGCCCAAGACTGGTTGCCCACTGAAGCTAAGCAGGGTTGAGCCTGGTCAGTACCTGGATGCGAGACCTCCTGGGAAAACTAGGTTGCTGCTGGAAGAGGTGTTAGTGAGGCCAGCAGGAGGTGCTCACCCTCTGGTCTGTGTGGGTCCTAACACCCCAGTGTAGTAACGGGGACACTATACTGACAAAAAGCACCATCTTTCGGATGAGACGCTAAACCGAGGTCCTGACTCTCTGTGGTCATTAAAAATCCCAGAGAGGGGATGCTGGAGGCATCCTGGCCAAATTTGCCCATTGGCCTCTGATCATCATGGCCTCCTAACAATCCAATGTAAGGAATTATTATTATATATGAAGAAAATTTCATTTTTATTCAAATTTATTTATTATTTATGTTTTGCCACAAAGCATGACTTGGACTAATTACATTTTTCTGTTGTGTGAAGTTCTTTGAATTGCAGTTCAATAAAACTCCTCCTAAACCAAATCTTAAATTCAGCACAACTCTAACAAAGTATTTGCGCTCTTACAATATGAAGTTGCATCACAGGCAGACCTTAAAAGTACATAAATTGATCTATATAGTTGTTGATGGATAACAGACATGAGTGAGTGTGTGTGTGTGTGTGTGTGTGTGTGTGTATCTGCTTCATTGTTATCTTACAGTGTTTTCCTGTGCCGCCAAGAGCAGCTCTTCATAATAAAGAAGTTGATCTACTTCAAAGCAATCACCGGGCCTCTCCACCAGCTGGATCAGAGTCTGTTTGATGTTCTCCTCACTCTCCTGCCTCTGTCGGGCCTGCTTCAGATAGTCATAGACCTCCAGGAACACGTCCTCTCCTAGCTTCCGGCACACCGACCTAAAAGACCAAATTTAAATAATAGTTAAAATAATCCAGTTCACATTTATGAAGGACTTGCAAAAGTCTCAAAACTCAAATGCAAGGAGATATCAGGTGTTGCTGCTCTACATGTATCCTACAGCATTCAGTCTCTCAACACTGTGGGACAAGTTGATGCATCCAAGCGGGACCTCCTGTAAAAAACGCCCCCCCCTGACAGGTGTTGGGTATGTGAGCAGGCACCGTGAATCACGTCATTGTCTCAATGTCAGTGTGATCTCTACTAGCACCTTTGGACCCCTGAGCATGAGCAGAACAGCCCATCACACACACACACACACACACACATGCATAATGTGAAATACGTCCACAGCTGACAGACCAAAAATAGAATGTCTTTCCTTTTCCTTCAAATAGAGTTAAAAATAAGTAATGCCTTTGTGAATGTTCATTTAGTGTGAGACTGTGAGATATCTGAATGATTTATGAGTTGACGTTAAGTGTTGACCAAAATGGAAATTTCTATTTCATTCTCAAAAATTGACAGTCTAGAGATCGAAGAGACAGTATAGTAGTAATGATCCAACCGAACTCAACAGTGAAGGTCAGATAACAGAAGAAAAGGTAATTAGTTTCATCTTGGTATATCAGGAATTGCCATTCTTATGAGGGATAGAGTCATAGAAATCCGGTTTCCTCTTGTCTAGGGAACTAAATTGATTTGGACTTTCCAAGACAGGGCACTTCATTGTTCTGGACAATGTAACATTTGTGACTCAAAGCGTGAAAAGCTGAGAGTGAATGATGAATTGCTGGCCGCAGTAGCTCAGAGGTTTCTGCTGTGATATAATCTGAGAGGGTTCAAAACTTACAAGGTTTGGGTTTGTTTCACTCAGTAGCCTAAAGTCAAAGAAATGCCATCAGGTAGAGGATGTTGAAAGAACAAGGAATGAAAGAGACAGCTGGAAGAGATGAACAATATCACCCTTAAAAAGCCAATTAAAAGAAACACAAGGGGTCCAGATGATGTAGTGTCTTTCTTTTTGTGTCAGTCCATCTGTAGTTCAGAAAGGCAGGAGCAGCATCTTTAGTCATTAAGGCCTTGTACTAATGTGACTATTACTTTAAATGAATTATTATATGGTATCACTTTTGATTCTGGTCCCTTTGTGAAATCAAGTACTTTACAAATCATCCCAATCTATACTGTCTTTGTTTTATTGCTAAAACTCACAAAAGCAGAGTCTTCTGACAGTACAAAGAACTGTGACGGTGATCTGCTGGCTTTTTAACCACCACCACCACAAAAAAATTTTTTTATCTCAAACTCTTTTAACAAATACAATGATCTGTATGATTCAGCTGTGCACATACAAAGAAATAAATGACTAGTGTGAAACAAGCAACCAAGGGCATAACACATAAAATTATGATAGCATGAAAGGTTTAGTTTGGATGATAAAGAATGGATGAACCCACTGTAGCCTTGAAAGTTTGGTATGTACACTGAAAAAATAAACAATTTTTCACACAGAAATTGCTAGTAAACTTCACAAACAATTACAAAGAAAAGTCAAGAAACATACTGAATTAAACACGAAATTCTGAAGTATAAAAATGTAGTATTTTCTAGTAAAACATACTCCAATATCCAATATCTAACTATCTGGAGCAAACGTTATAGGCGTTATATACACTTTATATTCAGTGGGATTAAAAAGTCTAAAAACACACCGAAATCATGGGATTCAAATAAAATTTAAATATGGAAATAAAAAAATTTAATTTTTAAATGTACATAAAAAATGTACAGGGATGTACAAAATACTTTTCTCTCACATATTTATGCTGACAATATCATTTATAATGAAATGTATTAAAATAGAAGCTATTCACTAGTCGTCTCAGAATTTTGGACCTCACTATATATATATTTTTTAAACAAGAAACACCACCTACCACTCAAGGAGTTGAATATGGGAAAATAACAATTTTGTTTACGTTCGGGCCTGACGGGCTCAAATCAACATCCTTTATGAAAACAAGTCAAAGAACAAAAGTCAAACTGTGTAATGCCCGCGGTACCCTTTCAAATGTTTCTCCTCATGCCCATGAGAAGAAAAAATGAACCCCCAATGAAATCTGTGACTTTCAATTTTCATTTTTTATCTGTATCACAACACACAGTCATTTCCTATGACAGATAAAAATATTTTAATGGAAAAGACACCCCCTGTTGACAGTGTTATTGATAGTTTGAGAGCATTTTTTTTTTTGCCCAAAGTTTTGATTCCGGCTTAACTTGGCAGTCAAGGGCATGAGAGATATGTGACCCTGGAGCACAAAACCAGTCTTAAGTCGCTGGGGTATATTGTAGCAATAGCCAAAAATACATTGTATAGGTCAAAATTATTGATTTTTCTTTTATGCCAAAAATCATTAGGATATTAAGTAAAGATCATGTTCCATGAAGATATTTAGTAAATTTCCTACTGTAAATATATGAAAACTTAATTTTTGATTAGTAATATGCATTTCTAAGAACTTCATTTGGACAACTTTAAAGGTGGTTTTCTCAATATTTAGATTTTTTTGCACCCTCAGATTGTAGATTTTCAAATAGTTGTATCTTGGTCAAATATTGTCCTATCAATAACAAACCATACATCAATGGAAAGCTTATTTATTCAGCTTTCAGATGATGTATAAATCTCAATTTCGAAAAATTTACCCTTATGACTGGTCTTGTGACCCAGGGTCACATATATTATAAAAACAAGTTTATAATTGTGCAACTCCGCAAAACAGGACAGAAAGGGCATCATTAAAAAAATTAAAAGATAGTCAGTACTTATGAATTGATTATTCAAGAGTGACTAGGATAAACTGAATGCACTGTCTAATACAAGATCACAATGAAGTGCAGAGGTGACAGACGAGATTAAGAGAAGAACAAGAGCAGGTAGATGGGGTGAACGTGTTAAATATGAGGAGAGGGGGTGTTGAGAGGCATGTATCATCGAATAAGTGGAAAATGGCCAAAATGACGTTTGTGAGTCATTCTGATACATTTTTGCAGTTTGCAGTTGTTAGTTCATATTTGCATATCTCTTGATGACAAGATCTCAGAAAGCCACCATGAAACTATAGGAGCAGTTCGAGAGAATCACAATGACCAGATCCAAATGAAATCTGTACACTTTTTGTTTTCACATTTTCTGTATTGATTGTGGTGGGAAATCTATGTTCTAATTCATCTCAAACGTCACTGATGCTTTTGTGCCTTAATTAGAGCAAATCCTCACATCCACCATCCAGTGGCCTTCCAGTCTTCCCAGCTGAATGAAAGCATTTAGGGAGGAACAACGTCCAATTAATGTCATAGCTGCTGATTTCGGGTGGGCCTGGTAATGACATAAATCATTTGTGCCACCTTTCTCCTGAGTCAGACTTGTAAAAAGACAAAAATCTAGACCCACGAGCCGAAAAAGGACAACTACAGTCATTACAGAGAGAAAGTGACATGGAGTTAGAAAAATACTGAACTCATTAGTAGTTCAGAATAGTAGATTTAGTGATGATGAGCTGATAGAGTGTGGATTATTTCATGACTTCAGTTAGAATCTAGAGTGGATTTCCGAGACCATTCGACAAAATAGATGCCATTTCTGTCCTTCATATACAAATGCGTTAATGACAGTGCTGTTATTGTTAAATAAACAATTCAAAATCATTTTTGTTCATTGAAATGAATCTGAACTAAAAATATAAATGTTAAATGACAATATTAAATATAATGGAATATTATATATATATATATATATATATATATATATAGGAATATAATAATTTGAAATCTAATATAATAATTTGAAATATGAAAATGATTCAAACAAAAACCTAATGAAAAAAACAGAAGCAAAATAGAACACAAAATTTAAATGAAAACAAAAAAATCTAAAAATAAGAGAAAACTGAACATTTTAAATAAATACTAGTGTGTAATCTATATCTATAGCTATATCGATGTATACTAAAACAACACTGTAAATGACTATTTTTTAAAATTTTTGTAACATCTATTAAAAATCCAGTAACTTAATTTTTTTTCCGGTCATGTTGAGATATTAACCCTGTTAACATCTTTTTTTTTATTTTTTTAAGTAATACAAAAATCCATAAATCTTTATGACAATCTCTTTTTATCACATCTTGTTAGTTATGTTTGTCAAAAGGGGGCGAAAAAAGGTCAATCCTTTTACAATGAAAATGAAACATTTATGATTTTTAGAAATATTAGCATTAAATTCTTTTTCTATAAAGCACTTTTTCTACAATCTTGTGCTGAAGCCTTGTATTGCCATGAAACTGTAAAAGCGTTACGTTTTACCCGTTACCTTTCTGCTAACACTATTTAACTATATTTCAATAAAAGTATATTCATATAATGTTTAATATAGTACAGAAATTGATATTAAACGCAATGAACTGGCAAAACATCCATTTCATAGAATGCTCCTCCACTTTAACTTTGCCAAACTAAGCTATTACACAACCAACCATACTGTTTTCCAGTAGGATACCTGTTGTCACAACTTCTCATCAGTTCTGTTATTGCTGTCTTAACAAGATATAACAGGTCACCCGAGAGTGTCGACTGTCAACAGGGAAAGTTATGCCTCGAGGCTGACAGCAGTTATATCTTACAGGTGTCAGGCCTGATGAGCAGCAGACAGCTGCTGATGCTGAGGAATGGCAGGGCTGCGGTGGCATCAGCTCGAGCTTCAGTGAGCTCAATCCTCCAGCCTGCTCAATCCTCTGCAGTAATGGGGACCGGGATATGAGCGTGTGCGGTCTGGGATTAAATCGATTGTGCCCCCCCTGCCCACTTCAGCGTGAGGTAATTGCTGTCTCCTTCTTTCCACGCTCCCCTGGAGTTTGACTGTGACTCTGGAAGTTTGAGCACTCCAGCATGGTGAAATGGAGAGAGCAAATTATTTAATTTTATGAACTGCATGGAATATGCATATGATTTCTGTGACTTGAAAAAGTGGCCCATCATGAGAAGGTTATGGCAATGTCATGAACACGGTTTTAATTAATAGTGAACTCTATCGTTCAAAAGTTTGGGATAGGTAAAATGATCAAAAATAAAAATACAGTAGTAACATTTTAAAATATTATTACAATTTAAAATTATTTTTCCATTTATTTATTATTATTTAATATATTTTATTATATATTATTATATATGTTTAATATATTTTAAAATGTAATTTATTCCTGTGATGGCAAAGCTGAATTTTTAGCATCATTACTCCAGTCTTTAGCGTCACATGATCCTTCAGAAATCATTCTAATATGTGACCCTGGACCACAAAACAAGTCGTAAGTCGTATGGGAATATTTGTAGCAATAGCCAACAGTATTTTGTATATATATGATTTTTCTTTAATGCCAAAAATCATTAGGATATTAAGTAAAGAGCATGTTCCATGAAGATATTTTGTAAATTTCCTACCGTAAATGTATCAAAACTTCATTTTTGATTAGTAATATGCATTGCTAAGAACTTCATTTGGACAACTAGTTTAGATTTTTTTGCACCCTCAGATTTCAGATTTTCAAATAGTTGTATCTCGGCCAAATATCATCCTATCCTAACAAACCATATATCAATGGAAAGCTTATTTACTCAGCTTTCAGATGTATTTCAGATGTATTTTTAAAAAATGGACCCTTATGACTGGTTTTGTGGTCCAGGGTCTCATGTGATAATTTCCTGCTTAAGAAAAATGTATTATCTTCTAAATTTTAAAATTTCTGTGGAAACAGTGATACATTGTGTTATATACGTAATATATATACATATATAGAGAAATTGACCAGTTTTTCTACTATGAATTTATTAATATAAAAATTATAGAAATCTTGCAATTTTTAAATATATTTTCAACTATCAATTTATTTTCCACTGGGATATGATTAGTAGTTTTTCTCCCCATTAAGAAGATTTGTTATTGATTGTGACAAATAACAGTCCGTGCTGAATGTTTCTGTCAAATTGTTAAAACTCTGGGGGGAAAAATGACTAGAAAGCTTTGTATGTATATTTATAACTTTTCTAAGAAACAGGTGTCGTGAATCACTCAAACATCAAAAAAGCGATGAAGTTAAAGAAAACTATTGCTCATAAAAACAGTCGTACTGTGACATAACTAAATCGAGATGCAGCATTATAAACGTCCTTTTTTATGAAGGACAAAGCCAAGTATGCTAGTCTTAAAGTTTAAGACACGGTAAAAGGAGAGCAATCAGACCTCTCTGTTATTATGACTCACGAATTTGTCAAGAAGCCAGGAATAAAGACAATTATAACTGAGAGACCTTTGAGATCACAATGACCAGCCCTCTTCAACGCTGTTGTCTCCAAGTCAATTTCAGACAGTGCTTTCATATAAGAGAGGCGTTCCTGTCTAAGTCAACAAACTTGCTGCTAACACACACACACACACATGCCCACTCATATACACGCACATAGTCCATTTCCAGCTGATTAGTGGTAGTAATCAAGGCTGAGCTGCAATCAGCCCCCACTCCCTGCATGATAAACACAGCTCTCCGCCCGCCCCTCCACTTCCTGGCCAACTCCAGGCTCTTTCCTTTGCAATCACCACTCTCCATTCTTCTATAGAGAGCTCCCAAAACCCTGGGAACCTCCTCAACAACAAAAGCATAATGACTTACAAGCATCTACTGCTCTGGGCCATTACTTCGACAGCTTAGACGTTTCTCAATGGTACCGGTTCTCTGTGCTTGCTCTGATAAAAGAGGGCCGATATCTCAGTGAATGTACGCTTCCTACCGCAGCTTTGATCAGCTATTTTCAGAGGCTTAATGAGCTGCAGTCAACAAAAGAAGTCCTATACATAATGATCAACAGAAGACGCAATACCGTACGTTAACAAGTTTGAGAGAACTCGTGTGTCATGCAGAGATGAGCTAGGTGAAGGAGGGTTATCGTCATCAAACGATCACATCAAACAGCATCATCTTTTGTTTTCAGAAATACCCTTGAGAGCTGTTCTCGAGATATTGGCCAAATGCACATACTGTGTAATGTACTGGAATCTAAAGAGCACAATGAAAGAGTTTTTACTGTCAGAAGGGCTGACTCTAGGAGATTCAGTCTTCTCAGAGGAAGAGCATGCTGGTCTTCACATGGGGGCGTGGGTTCAAATCTCACGTCTGACAAGTGGCTTTTAGAGGAAATGGATTTGCTTTAAATAAAATCCAAATGAGTTGATACAGGCATGCATCTGTAAGAGGCATTAGGTCAAGGTCAAGATTTTGACATAAAAATTTACAGAAATGAAATTAATCACACATGCGGTGACAGCCTAATAGTTTGTCTGATGACATCTGGTGATACTGGTGACCAGTTGTATGATTTTGATTATAGTTTCCATTAATGGAAATAAGATGAAATAAAATATTAAACTTAAACTTAAACTTCACAAAAACTTTAAAAAGAATTTAAAAATGTTGTCCTGGCAACTAACAAATTTAAATAAATAAAAAAAACTTTAGGTTGAAAATAAGTTGAAATTGAAAATAAGTTAAAATTATTAAAACTAACTGAAATAAATATAAAGCAAAACAGAAATAATAAGAAAAAAATGAATAGACACTCTTAAAAATAAAGGTGCTTAAAAGGTTCTTCACAACGATGCCATAGAAGAACCATTTTTGGTTCCACAAAGAACCATTCAGTCAAAAGTTCTTTAAAGAACCATCTCTTTCTTACCTTTTTATAATCTGAAGAACCTTCTTTCGCCACAAAGAACCTTTTGTGAAACAGAAAGGTTCTTCAGATTTTAAAGGTTCTTTATGGAACCATTTAGACAAAAAAGGTTCTTCTATGGCATCATGAAGCACCTTTATTTTTAAGAGTGAAAATGGAGAAAGCATACAACAAAATTACTAGAACTTTAACTAAAATTAGAAGATATACAGTATATAAAAAATGTAGCGAATCAGCTCGGGAAATATGAATAATTAATCATAACTAGTTATAATTGACTATAAATATTTAGATCCGCTGTAAGTATTTACTTGACCTCTCAGGGTCAACTGTCTGTCAATACCCAGTTTATTGGGTGAGGGGTCTGTGACGATTTGTTAATCTAATGAATAACTGATTTGTTAAATCAAATGAAAAATTGTGTGTTTGATTGGTCCAGACGCTACAAAATGCTAATTCAAAATATTGATAAATATTACAAAACTACTAAAATAACACTGCTTGTGACTACAGCGGATAAAATAAGTATTGAACATGTCTCCATTTTTCTCAGTAAATATATTTCTAAAGGTGCTGTTGACATGAAATTTTCACCAGATGTCGATAACCACCCAAGTAATACATACAAAGAAAACAAAACAAATATAGTTCAATACTTTTTCCTTGTGTCATTCCATTTTTATTACACAGAACTTAATTTCTATTTGTTTTGTTTTATTTGTATGTATGGATTACTTGGGTTGTTACCGACATCTGTTGAAAATTTCATGTCAACAGCACCTTTAGAAATATATTTACTGAGAAAAATGGTGACGTGTTTAATACTTATTTTACCCGCTGTATATGACTCTTGAAAAAGGAAACATATCAAGCTATATACTGTGTGTTTCATGTGCACAGCAAGTTAGGCAGCAGTTAAATTTAATAAAAACAAAATTAAGAAATAAAAAAAATAAAAGGTAATGGACAGTTGGTAATGATACATTAAATATTTTAGTGGTTTTCAAACTTTTCCACTATAACCACATAAAACATATTTCTGGAAAATATAAATTTATATTTGGTGTGATGGTAATGGCAGCAGTAAAGGGGACAATTCTTTGTTATAACAAGTACAAATTGTACCTCATCTTTTTTTCCTTATTTTCTAACTTCTCATAAAAAGTGGCAAGTAAAAGTTGCCTGATTTGAACACCGTTTATACATTTACTGTTGAGGGGAAATTAAAAAAAATATTTGCCCAAAATTGTAAAATTCTGGCAAATGGACCTTTCTGCATTATTTAATAGTCTTTTGAATGTTCTTTAAAAGAATTAAAGAAACTAATTCAAAATATAAAAATAAAGCATAAAAACTTCAAAATCATCCTAGAGGACAGAAAAGTCACCCATATTATTATTTTGCCAAAAAGTTCCTTCAGTTGAAAAGTGACTCAACTGAATAAACCACCTTACAAAGTAAGATAATTTTACTTGTTCAGCACTAGAATCTTCCTGCACCTGCACATACCTGATAACTTATTCACTCCGAGCTGAGTGGAGCTGCATCTGGAAGAACAAGACTGTAGAGTCACCGCACAGCTGACGAGAGGCTGTGTAGGGAAAATGCAGCTGTTGTAAATTGCTACCTGTGCTCTCCTTCTCCCTCCTCCTCATCTTTAAGCTCTTATGAGATTTGCAGAGAGGGAGATGACAGCCTCTAGTTCCTGCCCTCACAGGAAGAGCGCTTCTGTTATTAATATCTTCAACCCACACTCAGTAGGGGAGCCACAGGCCCGGCCTGCCGTCAGGAAAGGTTCTGCAGTCATACTGAAAGGAAGACAGAGGACTCTACCAAGTTTATGGTGTGGTATGAAACATATATCCAATATGGTATGGAATCGAAACAAAGTTTCGTACATTAGGACAGAGGTTTTAAAACTGGGGTCCAGAGACCCCCCAAGTGGTCTGCAAGACAGTGCTAGGGAGTCAGTGAGAAAATTCTGAAAAAAAGACTATAATAATATCAAAAAAGGTAAATAAGTTAAAATGTACCAATTTTATTCCATCGACAGCCATAGAAACAATGATACTGTCTAGTTTTGTACACCTTCTGTTTAAGTACTCTGATGGACTCTTGGAAAAATTTTTTACTTGCATATAAAACAGTAAAATATAAGTATTTTCCAGATAATATTTATATAGTTATTTTTTATATATGTATATATTTCTCACTGTATTTTATTTTTGTCAAAGAAAATACACAACCATTCAAAAGTTTGGTGTTGGTAAGATTTTTTAAAATGTTTTTGAAAAAAGTCTCTTATGATCACCAAGACTGCATTTATTTGTAGCCTGTAATATTTTGAAATAATATTACAATTCAAAATAACTGTTCTCTATTTTAATACATTTTAAAATGTTATATCTGTGATGAAATTACTCCAGTCTTAATTGTCACATGATCCTTGAAAATCCATTCTAATTTGATTTGGCCTTCAAAAAACATTTCTTAACAATATTAATGTTGAAAACATTTGTGCGGTGTACTACAGTTTTTTCAGGTTTCTTTGATGAATGTAAAGTTCAGAAGAACAGAATTTATTTTAAATAGAAATCTTTTGTAACACTGTAAATGTCTTTCCTTTCACTTGTGATCAGTTTAGTGCATCATTGCTAAAGTATTCATTTTTCTCACAATAAAAAATCCGACTGACCCAAACTTTTGCGGGGAATAATTTGTTGCTCTTGTAGCGATAATACAGACAGTGAAGAGGAGAAGAGAATTAGCTCTGTGGAGAGAAAGATGTGTACAAACAACCTAAGAAATGAGAAAAGAAGCTGAAGGTATCTATACAGAAAATGACAGAGATGATGTCCTGAGGAAAAATGGAAAAGCATCTGTGCACAATAACCTGAAAAATAGTAAATTAGCTATATGCATCATAAATGACATTCCAAGCAGAACCTCATATTAAAACGTACCTAGATAAACACACCACAGGGAGGAGTCACCAAGATTATTGGGTTACTAACACAGCAGGCACAGATATTGATTTATACAAGTGTACAAAAAGACCAATATATATGAATTTTTGTGCTTTCAGACATTTGTTCATGTTTGGAAATGCTGTCCAGAGGCCTCTAAATTCATATAATGCTCATATAATGTTCATACCATTCTCATATAATGCTTGAATTGAATCACACATAGAACAGTGATATACAAAAATTAAATTTGTACTAGAATCAGATATAGCAAGTCAATGCAATTAAAAAAAACCTGAAACAAAAGGAAATGACAAAGAAATTGAAGTGCTAAATGATCACTGCTAAAGCAATTAAGAACCAATGCAACTGTCTTGATTACATTTTTCAAATGCATGCTATTCATCAGTGATGCACTTTGCCCATGTTTGCGGCCTGCTGATACAGCTATTGTACTATTTCTGATAAATCATTAGAGTAGTTCAGTGTCAGGCTCATGCTGGTTTTAGCTGTGAGCCACACAACTAAATGGCCCTGTGAAAATCAGACTCGGGCTTTATGAATGAAAGAGAGGCAGGATGGGGTTTTTTGAGCCTCTGAAGCAAGAAAAGCAGAATATGCTGATTGCATTAGCAGGTGGATTATATCAGAAGTGACATGCTAGCTGGTCTTTAATGGGGCTGGTAAAGCAAAATATCTGCTTTGAACAGGTCAACACTTCTTGGTCTTATTGTGCTGGGAGACAGACAATTTATACATTATAGAAACACAGAGAAACTTCATAAATCAACACAGCTTTATCTAGGATAGAATCTCCATAAAAACGCTTCTAAGCATGTAGGTCAATGCAATTTTTAGTGAATAATACCCATTTTGAGGTGCCTGGGGAATGAGAGAAACTCTTAGAAAGGTGATGGCTGTGAACAGGTCAAGGATAGCACACTTACTCTCTCATGCGCTGTATTCTGCCCTCAGCCATGGAGGTATTGATGCTACTCACTCCCAGAGAACCCAGCTGAGGCTTCTGTAAGACTGTAGAGTCACCGCACAGCTGACGAGAGGCTGTGTAGGGAAAATGCAGCTGTTGTAAATTGCTACCTGTGCTCTCCTTCTCCCTCCTCCTCATCTTTAAGCTCTTATGAGATTTGCAGAGAGGGAGATGACAGCCTCTAGTTCCTGCCCTCACAGGAAGAGCGCTTCTGTTATTAATATCTTCAACCCACACTCAGTAGGGGAGCCACAGGCCCGGCCTGCCGTCAGGAAAGGTTCTGCAGTCATACTGAAAGGAAGACAGAGGACTCTACCAAGTTTATGGTGTGGTATGAAACATATATCCAATATGGTATGGAATCGAAACAAAGTTTCGTACATTAGGACAGAGGTTTTAAAACTGGGGTCCAGAGACCCCCCAAGTGGTCTGCAAGACAGTGCTAGGGAGTCAGTGAGAAAATTCTGAAAAAAAGACTATAATAATATCAAAAAAGGTAAATAAGTTAAAATGTACCAATTTTATTCCATCGACAGCCATAGAAACAATGATACTGTCTAGTTTTGTACACCTTCTGTTTAAGTACTCTGATGGACTCTTGGAAAAATTTTTTACTTGCATATAAAACAGTAAAATATAAGTATTTTCCAGATAATATTTATATAGTTATTTTTTATATATGTATATATTTCTCACTGTATTTTATTTTTGTCAAAGAAAATACACAACCATTCAAAAGTTTGGTGTTGGTAAGATTTTTTAAAATGTTTTTGAAAAAAGTCTCTTATGATCACCAAGACTGCATTTATTTGTAGCCTGTAATATTTTGAAATAATATTACAATTCAAAATAACTGTTCTCTATTTTAATACATTTTAAAATGTTATATCTGTGATGAAATTACTCCAGTCTTAATTGTCACATGATCCTTGAAAATCCATTCTAATTTGATTTGGCCTTCAAAAAACATTTCTTAACAATATTAATGTTGAAAACATTTGTGCGGTGTACTACAGTTTTTTCAGGTTTCTTTGATGAATGTAAAGTTCAGAAGAACAGAATTTATTTTAAATAGAAATCTTTTGTAACACTGTAAATGTCTTTCCTTTCACTTGTGATCAGTTTAGTGCATCATTGCTAAAGTATTCATTTTTCTCACAATAAAAAATCCGACTGACCCAAACTTTTGCGGGGAATAATTTGTTGCTCTTGTAGCGATAATACAGACAGTGAAGAGGAGAAGAGAATTAGCTCTGTGGAGAGAAAGATGTGTACAAACAACCTAAGAAATGAGAAAAGAAGCTGAAGGTATCTATACAGAAAATGACAGAGATGATGTCCTGAGGAAAAATGGAAAAGCATCTGTGCACAATAACCTGAAAAATAGTAAATTAGCTATATGCATCATAAATGACATTCCAAGCAGAACCTCATATTAAAACGTACCTAGATAAACACACCACAGGGAGGAGTCACCAAGATTATTGGGTTACTAACACAGCAGGCACAGATATTGATTTATACAAGTGTACAAAAAGACCAATATATATGAATTTTTGTGCTTTCAGACATTTGTTCATGTTTGGAAATGCTGTCCAGAGGCCCCTAAATTAAATTTTGAATTCATATAATGCTCATATAATGTTCATACTATACTCACATAATGCTTGAATTGAACATGAAACAGTAATATACAAAAAGGAAATTCGTACTAGAATCTGCCATTGCAATTCAAAGTAATTTGAAAGAAAATTTAAACAAAAGGAAATGACAAAGCCATTAAAGTGCTAAATGATCATTGCTAAAAACAATTAAGAACCAATGCTACAGTCTTGATGACATTTTTGCATACTAATTATCAGTGATGCACTTTGCCCATGTTTGTGGCCTGCTGATACAGCTATTGTACTATTTCTGATAAATCATTAGAGTAGTTCAGTGTCAGGCTCATGCTGGTTTTAGCTGTGAGCCACACATCTGTCTGGCCCTGTGAAGATCAGACTTGGGCTTCAGGGATTGAAGAGTGGCAGGATGAGTCTCATGACCAAGAAAAGCAGGCTCAAATACAGAACAGTGTCAGACAATATGCTGATTTCAGTGGCAGGTGGATTATATCAGAAGTGACCTACTAGCTGGTCTTTAATGGGTCTGGGAAAGCAAAATATCTGCTTTGAACAGATCAACACTTCTTAGTCTCATTTGTTGGGAGACACAGGCATTTTATACAGTATAGAAACACAGAGAAACGTTATAAATCAACGCAGCTATAGGATAGAAGGATAGAATCTCCATAAAAATGCTTCCAAGCATGTAGGTAAATGCAATTATTAGTGAATAAGACCTATTGTGAGGTGCCTGGGGTGTGTTAGAAACTCTTAAAGAGGTGATGGCTGTGAATAGGTCAAAGATGGCACACTCACTCTCTCATGCGCTGTATTCTGCCCTCAGCCATGGAGGTATTGATGCTACTCACTCCCAGAGAACCCAGCTGAGGCTTCTGTTCTTCAGATCCTGAAACACAAAGACAGTGCATATACAATGTCAGGTAATAGACTGATTTGAATTTATTTATTTGCTTGAAAATGCTTGAAATTTGCAGACTAATATAAATTGCCTCTACACATTATATACACAGCATATAAATAAATAAATAAATAAATATATTTTAAGCTACTGTTCAAAAGAATTACTGTTTCAACAAAAAAAATTGTTTCAGATAAATGCTTTCTTTTAACTTTCTATTCATCAAAAAACAAAAGTTTCCACAAAAATATTAAGCTGTTTCTTGAGCAGCAAATCAGCATATTGAAATGATTTCTGAAGAATCATGTGACACAGAAGACTGGAGTAATGGCTGCTAAAAATTCAGCTTTGCCATCACAGAAATTACAACACAGAATTTTAAATCATATTCAAATAGAAAATCATTTGAAATGTATTTTATTTTTTAAATAATATTTCACAATATTACTGTTTTAATTGTAATTTTGATCAAACAAATGCATGAGAGACGTCTTCAAAAATCATTTTGTTACCAAAATGTTACCAACCCCAGACTTTTTAACAGTAATGTATGTACACAGTAAAAAAATGACTTGGGGTTTCTAACAAGTAAGGGGTCTGAATCTGAAGGAAGCGGCCTTATTGATTCAGTTTATCACACAGAGATATACATTACAGCTTTATGCTGTCTATGATGCAGACAAAACAAGAGAATAATAATAAAAAGAAAATCAAAAAACAACAAACACAGTCCATCTAGACCAGTGCAATAGATGTATTTATCTGCACATATTTTTCATGTTTATTATGAGTTATGTATAAGTTCATGTTTATGAGTTAGTCTCTAATAAAAAGCCAGTTTTATGGCAGAATATTGTAGAGTTTATGATTTCATTGACATCATACTGTAGCTATTAGAGAATAACAAAGGACAATGGGTACCAGGGGAAGATATTTTACATAAATAAATACATAAAGCAAAAGGTTTGTTAAAGTTACTTTTATGTAGGCCAGTGCTGAATGAAGTCAGAGATGAGCTAGTGGAGCTCAAGCAGAAAGCTGCATTTCTGAGCTGTCAGCCACAGTGACATGTGCGTTCCGGTTCACCAAGCCAAAGCAGATTGTGTGTGTGTGTGTGTGTGTGTGTGTGTGTTTCACCAGGTGATGAGGGGACACATAAATCATGTGTCAGAGCACCTTGTGCACTGTGTTGAGTACTGTATGTCAAATATGTGTTTGTGTGTATAATATCACTGCTGGTCTTTTAGCAGCATAATCATTAGATGAATAACACTCAATGCACCACTTTCCTGTTACTGTATTTTACTTGTCATTAAAAGTACACATAAATCCATCTTTTGAACTGCAGTTAAGTTAGATAGTTCGAGATGAATGCACCATCTGAAATGAAATCTATACTGTTTCTCACTTTCAGCCAAAAAACTATTATTTTTCTCTCTATTTTTTCTCTCTATTTTTTTTCTGAGCAAATCTGACACTCATTGTGCTGACAAGGTGGTTGGAGAAAAAAGGAAAGAAGATAAGGTTAGAAAAGTGTTTCTTCTCTTACTGATGCCAAAAGACCAACCCTGGGCTGATTTTACCCATCTAGCATTATCCTGCTATCATTCATCTTACTCTACAGATAAGCTGAGTTCAGAAGTGAGGAGTAACATTTTCATTACAGGGCATAGGAGGATTGGTGAATAGTGTATTGTTATTATATATGGCCTGATATGAGGATTTAGTCATTTGCCTGCACGTTTTCGTGAATAACAGGCTTTGACAAAAGCTATTGAGAAATGAAGATATCAGCATGCATGAACACACTCACAAACAAATGCTAACTCAAGCTGATACAGGTGCATCTCAATAAATTAGAATGTCGTGTAAAAGTTCATTTATTTCAGTAATTCAACTCAAATTGTGAAACTCGTGTATTAAATAAATTCAATGCACACAGACTGAAGTAGTTTAAGTCTTTGGTTCTTTTAATTGTGATGATGGGGGTTTTTGTTAAATGTGAGCCAAAATCATCACAATTAAAAGAACCAAAGACTTAAACTACTTCAATCTGTGTGCATTGAATTTATTTAATACACGAGTTTCACAATTTGAGTTGAATTACTGAAATAAACGAACTTTTCCACGACATTCTAATTTATTGAGATGCACCTGTATATACTAACACTCAGAACACAAAGCCATTGCATTGGATAACAATAATAAGCAGCATTTAAAGAAATGCCCAAGCACACTTTTCAAACCAAACATTTCACAAAAGGTTTTAAATGACACAAATAGATTAGGGTAAAAATAAAATAAAACCAATAACAATCAAAGTAAGAAGAAAAATTTCTACATTAAAATGAATATGAGTTAAATAATAAAATAAAATAAAATAAAATGGGTTAATAAATTTGAATATTCATTGTGATATTTGTCAGAATGTGGTACTTTTTAGAAGGGAAAAATAGTCAGGGATTGATGTGGTCCAAAATGGCAGTTTATATAAAGCCTTTGAAACCTAAGAAGGTAAAATAAACCAGGAAAGAAACTAAGCGCTGCACATAAATACTCCAGTTCTATCGATGAGGAAATGCACAGAACTTATCAGATGTGGTCAGAGCCTGTATATAGCCTCACATGAATTACCTAATCAATGGCACCATGGCTTCAAGTGGCAGACAAACAGGCTTCTCACCTCAGAGTCATCAGGAACAAGGAAAAAATCCTCAGTATCACACACTGAGAGGGGTGACACTGGCAAATGGGTCATTCATTCTGTGTGTATGGAGCTAAATGAACGTGCTCGCGGGTCTTTAGAAGAATGTAGCATTTTTGTAGGCCTGTGACCTTCAATGAGCAGTTTTTGTCTGCTCACTGACCTCTCATGTAATTGGCCAGTCACTATTGGAAAAAGATGCTATATATCTCACAATGGTAATGGAGTGTACCTGCCAGTGGGGTTGTATTGGTATCCCAAAAAAGAAAAACACACCAGACAAAAAACAAAACAAAACATAGATTTGATGGATTAATCTTTGTTTTATGCATTTTCCTGTGTGGAATGACTAGGAAAATAAGACCATAATAAATACTCACCAACAGAGGCACCATCCAGAACATCCTCCATGTGTCTGATCATGGCCTCCAGGTCACTGTCCTGTGACACACAAGGACCCACAAGAAGGGACACGTTCAGGCTGAAACACACCATATGTTCCCTCTGGCCTACATACAGAGACATTATAATATTAGTGGAAATTATAGGGCTGAGAGGGTGCCTTCTTCTGTTTAGATCAACTCCCTAATGACAGTCTAGCCACACAGGGGTCTTGAAATACAGGTCCTATAAACACCATTCCGGATCAATGGGTCTTCTATCTGAAATGATAACGTGGAGGGAGGAAGTAGCACCATGATAAAGGCAACCTGAAGGGTTTTATACTCCCTTGAGACATTCACCTTGTTAAGATGAAAGCCTCTAGGCTAGACTGAATGAGTCTGAAGCAGGGCTAAAGGTCCATCAGCAAAATAATAAGGTGCGCTTTTGCCCTTTATGGACTTCTAGAAAATAATCTCCTAAAATATATTCACACTCTTACTATTTTTAAGAACTCATCTAGTAAAAATTTTCAAAAGTTCATATACATTTATCATAGGATTATATATATATATTTTTGTTCTTGTAAAACATCATGAACCTTTCCATAAAAAGATAATTTCCACCACCTATAAATAAAACAAAACCTACTACTACTACTACAATTATTATTATTATTATTATTATATTTTACAGTTTAACTGACAATTATGCACAATTACAATTGCCACAATTTTATACAACTACTTTTTTTTTTTTTTACATATATACATTCATCACTGTTTTTTTTTGCAAAACATTATGAATACGATTTCATCATGAAATTATCAAAAGATCATTTCATCTGATCTGATCCCCATGTCATCTACAACAGTTTTAAAATCAAATAAAACCCACTATTATTATTACTATTATGGATAATGATAATAATGATAATTAATGTATCATTATTATATTATATTATATTAATTTGATTGAAAATCATGCACAATTATAATTGCCACAATTTTACAAGACTTTTTTTGTATGTAAAATGTAAAAGTTAACAAACCATTTTTTACAAATAAAATATGGAAATTATTTATAAATATTTAACTCTATGTTTAGACTATCATAATTTTAAAAATGCAATACATTTTTTTATGCTGGCTTTCATTTTTTTTATATTAAAGGTCGTGGACATGGATAAAACAATCCAAATATATACATAAAAATGCATTTGAAAAGAAGCAAAAATAAAAGTGCCAACGCATGAAGAAACAGTATTGTAAATGGAAAACCATATTCAAACTGCAATTGGTTTGCAGAAAGCAGGACCTAGTTTACTGTGAATGAGACACAAGTGCATTGTGGTAGAAGGTAGGCCTTTGGGCAGTTCAAGGGTATCAAGTCGTGCCATCTATGCAAAGCATTGCAATGAGAAAAGAAAAAATGCTGGTGCAGAAGAACCGGCTATGTATTATTCTGCTATTTACAAAATGCAATTCTTCTATCCGCAATTCCGGGGAATCTCAGCCGGCCACGGCTGGCGGCACAAACATCGCCACTCCACTCTTACTGTGAGCCAGCTAATTATCAAATATCCACGGGGGCAGAAGTCTATTCCACTCTCTCTTTTGGGTTCATACTTATACCATCACGGTTCCGAGTTTTTTTCTTTCCTCCCTCTCAATGGTGACAAATAGTTTTAATCTATCTCGGCTAGCCTGATCGAATCGTGCAGAAGCCTGGTTTTGGATTGCCACTTTAAGAGTGTGCTGAGGTGCGTAGTTCGTGATCTCTTGGGAGTCCAGATGAGCCCCTGGCTCTTTCGCACCTGATCTGAACGTATGTGTTTGCTGTTGTGCCTCAAAACTCAAGCACTACAAAGTATCTGCAATAATGAGTTTGAGTTTGGCTGAGAAACCCTCTATGGGCAAAATGCATTTGCATAATGCGGACTATAATACCGCAAACAAGTGGTATCATATTACCTGTACATTAACCATTACCTGTGGACTCGAGTGCATGTGAGATATGACTGAAATCATTTTATTCCATGCTTCATAAACAGACGATCCTGTCAATGAGGGCTTATTAAGACTTGAGGGTGTCTTTGAGTTTAGTGTGTGAATAATTCAAAAAGATACTGCGAGGGAAAAGAGGATACTTGAGGAATATCAAACCAAAAGTGTCCTTGAGGATGGAAGGAAATATAGCATTAGCATATGGCTAGACAACGTGATCTCATGATAATTCGTATGTATTTTACGTAACATGTGGTTCTATAAAACGTAAATTTACTTACGTTTTTACAGGCACTAAAACGTACAATACTGACATATTTTCAGCATCTAAACGTACAAATATTTACGTATTTTTTACGTACAAAATTGACGTATTGATGACACCTAAAAATGAATCCTTATGAATATTGAAATGCCTACATAATGTTAAACAAGACTTCACTTTAAACCTTAAAATAAATAACATTTCTGCAATCGTTTAACCTTTACTCCATTTTCCTACACTTGCATTTAATGGTGTTTATGTATTAGATAAAAAATGCAATAACTTTTTTATTAGAAATGCTCTTTCTTCAACTCCAGGATGCCCCTCTAAAGCACAATCTAAATGGAGGATTTGTTATCCGAACTCTGAATTAAAAAACTTATGGACCTTTCCTCACAGGCTATTTATCCCAAGTAAAATTAAAGAACTCCATTTCAAAATTGCTCATAGATACTACCCTTGTAATTTATTTTTGAGCAGATTCTCTGAGAATATATCCTCAATGTGTTCATTTTGTAATACTGATGAAGAATCTATTCTACATCTGTTTTATCATTGCCCATTCACCAAGTCTTTTTGGTCAGAAGTTACCATGTTAATTTTTTCCTGCTGTAACAAAATGATAGAAATAACAGAATCTATCATTTTTTTGTCAGATTTTCATTCCAAGGACATTAATCTGGAACATATTGTTTTATTGCTTTGTCTTCTGGGTAAATTTCACCTTCATAAAGCCAGAACCATTCATTGCAAACCTAACTTTAGAATGTTTTCATCTGATATAAAGTCCCTTTTTACTTCTTTTAAGAATATGTCAAATCCTTTGAACTCAAAGGCTTCTAAAACTTGTAACATTCTTGAGTCTATTGTAAGCTATCTTTAAAAGACTTTCCTTTCTTTCTTTTTTTTTTTTTTTCTTCTTTATCATTGGTATATTTTGTTAATTTGTGTAGCTTGTCTAACTTCATGTGATGATGTCTGTTAGCCCCATGTTACTTCATAACTGTTGTTATTCTTTCAATTGCAATAAAAAAAAATAAAAAAGAAAGAAAGAAAGAAAGAAATAATAAAAAAAAAGTTCTGTACTGGAATTAGTCAAGTAGTTCACCTGGTTCGAGTCTTCGGGTTTTTCCGAGTCGTTCGTTCATCACGTGACAGCCCCATAAGCTTTAACCAATGCAGTCTGAGCCGGAAAGAGAATTGATTAGTTCATCTCGAGTCTTCGGGTTTTTCGAGTCGATCGTTCATCACGTGACAGTTGTACGTTTTTTAGCTAAAAATACGTAGCGATTTGTACGTTTTAAACGTTGAAATACGTCTAAATTGTACGTTTTAGCATTAATAAAAACGTACAAAAATGTACGTTTTGTGCTTGTAAATGTTACGTATTAATACCTACGTATAAACATGAGACCAGGCTGGGCTAGATGATGCAGTTTATATTCAGATGTATACTGTATGAATGTATAAAGGAACGTGTAAGTAATTGGTCACCATTTATATGTTTTTCACAGTTTAAAAAACATGTAGCCTACCCTAGTTCAGCTGAAATGGTTGCAATGCAACCTTTTAAATGAATGTGTGGTCATACAAGCTGAGTGCATAATTAAAAGTAAAAATAATTATAAAACTATGATCAAAATGCTATTTAAAATAGTTTTATATGAAGTTCAACATGTTACATTTATTACTTCATGTCAACTACACTTACACTCACCATATATACACCAGCATTCAAAAGTTTGGGGTTGGTAAGATTTTTTAACATATAGAAAAAATAATAATATAATTATTATTATATTATATTTTACAGTTTGATTGAAAATTATGCACAATTATAATTGTCATGATTTTATACAAGACTTTAAATAAACTGTAAGAGTTAACAAACCATTTTTTCCCCCCGAATAAAATATGGAAATAAATTATAAATATTTCAATATGTTTAGACTATCATAGTTTTAAAAATGCAATACATGTAATGTCATTTAAATGTAATTTATTTACATTTATTAAAGTATAATTTATTTACAAATTCAAAGCTGACTTTTCTGCAGACATTACTCCAGTCTCCAGTGTTACATGATCTTTCAGAAATCATTCAAAAATGCCGATTTGGTTGTCAAAAATGATTTGGTTGTCAAGTATGTTTTGGCTGCTTAATATTTTTGTGGATATGTATTTTTTCCTTTTTATTCTTCGAAGAATAAGAAGTTCAAAAGAACAGAATTTATTTGAAACAAAACATTTTTAACAGAATAAATGTTTTTAATGTCACTTTTGATCAATTTAATTCATCCTTGCTGAATACAAGTATTCATTTATTTTATATTTTTAGATTAATTTGTATAGTAAACTATTTTGTTTTAGTTTTTATTTTGCTGACAGAGAGAAAACTCTAATTACAGTGTGTACAAGATTGAGGCAGCAAAGAGTTAAATCTTCATTAAATGTAAATATCACACAGTCACACAGCTGACTGACAAGAGCTTCTCTCAGGCGGTGGATCTCTCCTCACCTGTCCACATGTCTGACAGGAAGGGTCTGTGGGGAGTCTTCCTCTCCATCTGAATCTTCCTCCGAGCATGGCTCAAATTCATCCACGGAGTAAAATGCCTCCGCCGCCTGAGGATCCTCAGGGATTGCTGAAACGATAAAAAAATAGCAAAGATTTAACCAATATTCTGAATTGTTGAGCAATGTTTTGATACGACAGGTAGCCTCTATCATTATCACCTTACATTTTCTGCTTGATGACACTGAGACAATGAGAATGGATCTGTGCCAGTTTCATCTCTGAAACAGAAACCAACAGAATACCTCTACACCGAACACGTGTGAACAAATGAACACCGACAACCTCTATCACACACACACACACACACACACACGGGTTCCTGGGCCTGCGACCAAGATGATTACACAGTTTCATGCCTCTGATTCTATTAGACAGCTGCCAGCGACTGGGCCTTCACAATTGGAGACACAAAGATTGCAGGAGAGATGGAAAGAGCGAGAGGAGGGTGTTAGACTGTACTTTACTCTGAGGGATTTCCCATTCACTGTCTCAACAGTTTCATTTTCTTTTGTAGAGCTCTCCACCTGAGAAATATCCTGCTTTTGAAAGAGAACAGTAATGCGTCAGCATGTACATTTATATCTGCATCCCACGAACAGCCACCTTAAAGGCACAATATGTAATTTTTTGCCACTAGAGGGCGCGTATTCAAAACAAACAAAGAAACAAAGGCGTAGTTAGATGATGCCATGTGGAAGTGTGGAATCATGGGAGTTGTCGTCTTCATCCCCACAGCCGAAGCAATCCGACGGGACTCATGTTCATGGATGAGCTAATGTATTAAAGATTTATTAACGTAGTAGAATGAAGCAGGGTGAGGCTGAAAGCCGTCGAAGCAAAACAAGGCCGCTGAACAAGCGTGACACACGGCTCGAAAGCAGCGGAGCTTTTATTATGCCACAGTCGACCGCTTCCGCTCCTTCCGGTCGTGCGTATGTGGGGTAAAGCAGCTGTTTTATCATACTAGATACATTTGAACTTTCTGTTATAATGCTACTCTGTGCGGTCGTCACCTGTCTAATAAAATGCATAGCATATGTCTTTGGTGTTTCCATGTTTTCTACAAAACAAAACCGGAAATGGAGTGTGTATGACGTCGAAAGCCGTCGAAGCGAAACGAGGCCACTGAACGAGCGTGACACACGGCTCGAAAGCAACGGACCTTTTATTATGCCACAGTTGACTGCTTCCGCTCCTTCCGGAAAGCAGCGGAAGTAAGCAGCGCTGTTTTATCATACTAGATACATTTGAACGTTCTGATGAAATATACAGTATATGTTTTGCTATGTTTTTTTTGTGAGTTAATAACCTGAGAGGCTAATGTCCTACCACACCATGCTATATGTTTCAGTCCTGTCTAAATTAGTAAATTGCTGCGCCCCAATGAAAGTGCAACCTGCAATTTAGAATGAAAGAAAAGAGCCGCGGGAGCACATTTACAACACTACAGCTCTGTTTTATTCAGTAAAGAGGATTAGTCATGACAAAGAGCAGAAAGAGCATTCTACTGCATCACCGTGCAGGAAGTTTCTGCGATTCAGCTCAGTCATTTCAAATGATCAGTTGTTCATGCCTCAGTCCTGCCTCATTGACTCTGCTTATGTCTGTTTTACACAAAAACTTCATCACAAAAAGTGTGGCCTCTGAATATTTCTGCACATATTTAAGAAACTTTAGGTGAACTTTCCCAAGGACTGTAGAAGTTTGAATTTCTTTACATACACTATCATTTAAAAGTTGTTTTTAATACTTTTATTCAGCAAAGTTGCATTTATCAAAAGTGACAGTAAAGACTTCTAGATTGTTACAAAAGGTTTCAAATAAATGCTGTTCTTTTGAACTTTCTATTCAAAGAAAGGTATTACAGTTTCCACAAAACATGACTGTTTTCAGCATTGACGATTGATAATAATGGTTCCAGATTAGCATATTACAATGATTTCTGGAGGATCGTGTGACACTGAAGGCTGGAGTAATGATGCTGAAAATTCAGCTTTGCCATCACAGGAATATATTATATAAAAAATAAAAAACAGTAAAATAGAAAAGTTATTTTAAATTGTAATAATATTTCACACCATGTTTTTACTGTATTTTTGATCAAATAAAGCCTTGGTAGTGTATGTTGAAAGGGTTTCGAACAAACATAGGTCAGGTTTTGTGTAGCAGCGTTTACATATCAGACTTAGTACTTATTGAACCATTTTACAAGATACAAGACACAAAAGTAGAATCTTTTGTAAAACATTTGGCACTACATATTATGGCAAAACCTCAAATTTCAGATTGTTCTAAAGTAGAGGACTGTGGATCATCCAAGACTAATTCTAGTCTAAATCCTTATTTTACTTTTAGAATCAATTAAAATTAGTTTTAAATGGAGATAAATGAAAAGCCCTACGCATGACAGTCTGCATTTTTCAGAGAACCCTCCATTCCTAACTTTATTGATTCCAATTAGCGATGCTAATGACACACCGAGATACTTAACAGAGATTAAACAATCATTAGCTGTTTTCTCGCCATTTACTTTACGCTCGATTAGTCAAATACTGAAAGCACTTAAGAGTCCTAACCCTGGGGTCAAGGTTCCTAATAGTACCCCAGCAAATGACCCTTATACGTTTTGTACCTGAAGCTAACTTTACCAGATGAATTATAATCTTGCATTTTAAAAAAGGTCACAAATGTTCATAGACATACAATGACAAAGAAGTTTACAAAAGGTATTATATTAATGCACCCATCCATACAGACAGATACGTGGTGAATACAGTCATACATGGCCTCTTGTGGTTTATTGCTTTATTAAATCATTTGATGCAGTACTCTATTATACGTACTCTATCTACAGTACTAAATGATAATAACAGTAGTGATGTGTGCATACAAATGAAAGAGCCAGTTACAGACTGGAGACAATTACGCTGACAAGGTTTGCACATAATGTGCTTATTGTCAGAGTTCATTTGAACGGCATCTTTCCAAGACACAGAAGTCCCTAGTGTAGTCATTATGGTTTAACTGCAGACATGAGCAGAATTGCACCGTATGTTTATTTACTTCCAGAACTTGAGAAGATCACCAGAAAGGGCCGTCTGGGTCCCTGAATAACATGCTAATATGAAACAATGAACTCTCAAAATGACAGGAGCAGTAAAATAATGATGTCTGAATAAATATTCCATCCC
This sequence comes from Sinocyclocheilus rhinocerous, assembly GCF_001515625.1. Lineage (NCBI taxonomy): Eukaryota > Metazoa > Chordata > Actinopteri > Cypriniformes > Cyprinidae > Sinocyclocheilus > Sinocyclocheilus rhinocerous. Next base: position 294,647 of record NW_015654506.1, read on the forward strand.
AGAAGAGCATTTACCTTTATTTGTAATGTAGCAGGGTTAACCTGCTCAGTGTTTCTGCTGGGCGACTCCAAGTAAATGATCCAAAACATGCACATTTTAGCATTAATTATGCATTATTCATTCGCTGAGTTTTCCTTGCCTTCGAGATAACTTAAATCATGAGGTTTTATGGAAGCTAAATAATAAATACATTAGCTAAATTTAAGGACAAGAGAGTTGACTCCATTAATTCCAAACCCAGCAGCAATGCATCACTTCTTTAATTTTTAATAATAGAGATCCACATACTTACACATGAGCTTTGCTGCACGCGTTTCTTTCCCAAATGTTTCCACTTACAATACAGTAATATTTCAGATTCACAGTGATTGCACCCCCGGCGTCCTCTATCGATAAATCACACCGTGTGGATTCTCCCCGAGTCCTCTAAGAGCACAGCTGTGGCTCTGCACTCGTTTCAAACATCTCATTTACAGAGGAATCTAAAGTGATTAGAGATGGGAACTGATAGATAACCTCTCAGGACTTCCTGAAAATACGTCTCTGAGATTTATCATCATGATACCAAAACCCGATTAAGGAGGCGTTTTGGCCATAACTTATCTTTCCCTTGATGCATATAATGATGCTGGTAAAAGAATGAGTCACCGAAAACCAGCAATATGCCAGATCAGACTCTGCACATATTCACAGCCAACGCAACATTAATGTCAAAAATCTGATTATCGGCCTCTACACAAATATTAACTTAAGCCAATTGTATTATTTAGCATGAAGCAAATGAGCACCAGAAAATTACAGGTTATCCTAAAGAAATATGCCAACCTAAATACGAACCATTGTCTGGTATTCATGCCTAATCATATACAGTGGCTCTAAAAAAGTATTTGGACACTTTTGTACACATATAAAAATGTCTGAATGTCATCGCATTAGATAATAATATATTAACCAAGTGGCATCTGCAAACTAATGATGCTATAGTGGAACTATTTTTAAAACTAACTTCAGTTTCCGGAGTAATTTTTGCATTGACTTTAAACCAATTTGTGTCAAGGGCTGTGTCCGAAAGCTCAAGCATGTGTTGTACTGCCCATCTGCTAATGACTCAACAGGCAGGGTTTTGTGTATGAAGACACCTACAGAAACTGATATCCAAGGCACCATAGTTCATTTTAGACACAAGCAAGAATTTAAAGACTACAAAGCTTATTTTTTACTGGAACTGGAAGCAAAATGACAACAGGATATTTATGAATTAATTAACCTGATTTAATTATTCCATAAGACACCAATTTTATACTTGCCACCAGTTGCCGAACCACATGCACATGGTTGTGGGATAACATTTAAGCTGTTTTCAAAAACAAGTTGTGACAAAAATATTGAATTTGGATGCCTTCCCTCCTCCTTATACTGCAATCTTTTTCAGGTTTAGGACACAACCAAGGTCATTTTAGTGGATGCATGAAGTCAGTTTCCCTCAGTTTCACATATTTTCCTAGCAGAGCAACCAAAGTTGTAGATAATTACTATTTGGACATGTTCCACTAAGATTAAAACAATAAACTGTACAAATCTACTGTAGCTAAAAGTGACATGCAATAGTGAATAGAATTTAAAAACATTGGTTCAAAAGTTTGAGTTCGATACTTTTTTTTGTGCTAATAAATGCATGCATTTACATGATCAAAAATACAATAAAAACAGTAATGTTGTTAAATACTATTACAATTTAAAATAACTTTTTTTATTTTAATATATTTATATATTTTAGAATCTAATTCATTCCAGTGATGGCAAAGCTGAATTTTTATTGCTCATTGCTCCAGTCTTCAATGTCACATAATTCTACACTATTCTAAACTATTCTATACTATTATGCAGATTTGATGCTCAAGAAACATTTCTAAAGTTGAATGCTAAAACAGTAACTGCTTAATGTTTTTGTGAAAACCATGATACATTGGTTTCAAGATTCTTTCATGGATAGAAAGTTCAAAAGAACATATGTTTTGAAACATTATAAATGTATTTATTTAATGCATCCTTGCTGAATAAATATAAAAATGAATATACCAACATGTAATTTTGGATTAGCATCTATTTTTCGCATTGTAAATATATTCCAAGAAAAGTTTTTTTCTCTCTTCTATCTGTTGACAGTGGAGCTCATATAGTCCTTATTCATGAGTACACACTACAGTAGGTTGTCCCTTATCTGGATAAATGTGGGATCTGGATACATCTAGAAATAGCATCATATTTGTGGAAAACATTCACAGGCTTGGGTTCTGAGGTCCTGCCTTCAATAAGGGATGAAAATAACCACCCATTTCTTACTTTCCTTATCATTTGTTCATAAAGGCAGGCAACTTATGCTCTGATAAATCTGTATGGTGGAACATCATTAAAACTTCTAGGAATCATTTGACTTTCAAATTGAAATGGAATATATATATATATATTTTTTTAATAATCTCTTTAAATGTGTGTGTCTGACAGTGCAGTGTAATACTCATGGTACCTCGCTCTGTTCTGGGATCTGTTGTTTGTTAAACCATGGAGAAAGAAGCACTGGAGCGCCAAGCACACAATGAATTTTAATGAAGATGTAGGAAAAGAGAAAGTCATTTCTGATGGAAAGTTAAACTTTCTGATTTGGAAGAGATGGGTAGAATTTCATCAGACACACGTTTCGTGATAGACTATAAAAAGCAAGAGAAACGTACCAGGGGAGCTAGGTTTCAAAATGATTTAATTAATCTACTTTATGAAAGTTTAATTAAACAATGTGTCGCAAAAAAACCCTCTTTTCTAACTGTAGGGCTTTTCATGCCACACTTAACCCTAGGTTATGGTCTTACTAGGCCAGTGCCACTTTTTAACCCTCACAAATGCAATGTTTCACTCTTATAATTCTGAAAGAGGGTTAAGTGATGCTTTTGACCCTGGGTTATGGATTTTGTCAGCCAAGGTGCGTCAACCCAGACCTACAATTTATCCCATCTGACCTTCAGTTATAAATACCACTCACCATGGTCTTTTGACACAGACTTGCACATCTTATCAGAGTTTTGAGAAATGCCTCCGGACAGTTCGGAGTTTCTGTTCGGTGTCTGAATCGTTTGAGTCTGGTTAACTGCTTCTTCGGTTCTCACCTTTGGAAAAGAGATAAAAACACAACTGCTTTATCTCATATTTCTATCACTATAAAAAATTTAAATGTCTGGATAATGCATAATATCTGGCAGAAATATTATCAACATACCTTACATACATACCAAAACATCCACACTAACTTTCTGAAATTTTTTGGACTTGTACTCTTGCATGCGCAAGTGGTTTTCTTGATATTTTTCCTCCACAATTTGCCTAGAGTAAGACAAAACTTGTATTTAGGTTTAGACTTTACACAAACCGTGTGTAAAGGATCTGAAGAAATGAAGCATTACATCACTTGCTCGCCAGTGTATCCTCTGGAGTGAATGGGTGCCGTCAGAATGAGAGTTCAAACAGCTGATAAAAACATCACAATAATCCACACGACTCCAGCCCATCCTGTCCATGTCTTGTGAAGTGAAAAGCTGTGTGTTTGTAAGAAAGCAATCTATGATTTCGACATTCTTAACTTTAATCCACCTTTGGTCAAATACCAGTCTATAATCTATAGTTTTCTCCAGTGAAAAAACATCATAATCCACTGACAAATTGTTTAGAACTGTTTTCGCTTGTAAACAGTGCTTGATCTGCTCATATTTTCCCCTGATTCAGACAAGACAACATTCTCACAGACGAAAGCAATACTATGGATATATAAAATGTCTTGATGGATGTTTATTTCAAAACGTGCAGTTCGAGATGTTAATTGATGGACTGAAGTTATGTGGATTACTGTGATGTTTTTATCAGCTGTTTAGACTCTCATTCTGACGGCACCCATTCACTGCAGAGGACCCATTGGTGAGCAAGTGATGTAATGCTACATTTCTCCAAATCTGTTCTGATGAACAAACTAACTCATCTACACCTGAATATTTTCTGTTCTGTAGAAGAATGAAAGTCATACAGGTTTAGAACAACATGAGGGTAGTAATGAGCATAATATATCAGTGTTTTTGAGTGTGGCATATGAGCCATCATTGACTGTTCCTATTCTATCAGTGCAACACAAAGAATAAGAGCTGACGTGAGACACACTGCCAAAAATCCTTGCACCGTGAAAACAGAAAAGCCCTGACACTCATACTAACTTTATGGAATATGAACTGCGAGTCACATTTGATTAACATTCAGTGTGACACGGTCAGCGCAATGAACGTCACTCACTTCAGCTTTCTTACTTTCTCATCTGCTGCTTGGAGTTTCCGGAGCCGCATGCGTTCTCTCGGGCTCATTTTCTGCACCTCTGATCTCTCCCGCAGTGTCTGCAGATGTACCTTCTTCTGCCTGTGGGGTTCAAGAACTACATTTACTGAAATGACTAATGACTACTCCTTTGCTTTACAGACATTGTTTGAACTGTGTGATCAGAGCTGATGTGATGAAGTTGTTGATGTTCATGAATTTGCCATTGGGGTTTATTAGTCAGCATATATTACTTTGCTATTATTCAAAAATGTGGAAAAGGAATAAGAAAAAGAGAATGTGTGTCCATATTTTTTACTGGCAGTGTATCTATAATTCATGAAAATCTCAAAAGAAATAGGGCATTTTATTTGAAGTTAGGATTTAATCAAAAAAAAAAAAAAGAGTAGAATCCAAACAAGGAAAAGTATATAATTAGGTTATTCACGATAACTTGTGTGAGACAGCTTCAGATGCTTTGTGTGCAGTCTTTGGACACCAAGCATACTAGAATGGTGTTTGAACAAGCTAATGAGCAAAAGGTTCAGTCAGATTTCTCAGTTCAAGTCAAGGCTGCATATAATCTCATGCATATATCTCAGCTTTATGCCTCATGGTGAAGACAGACAAAAAGGAAAATAAAAAGGTATAAAGGAACTCACTAATTTTACTGTAAAACAAATTATGTCCAACAACGTTATCTGCCATTTGTTTTTAAAATAGCAATATTCAAACTTTGAAATGAAGCAAATGATCACTCAAATGTTCTTAACACAAACATACTACAGCATTTCATTTGGTTATTTCATAATATTATTATGTTTATTGATTATTTGGTTAATGATGTGCATTATCACATACTACCTATAAAACCATGTTCACATAATGTACAATAACAGATCAATACTTCATGAATACTTCAGTATTAAATATTCGAATAAATTACACTTAAAAAGACATATGAATAAATTATTGAATTAATAAATATAATTAGAATAATATATAATAAATAAATAAAATGTAATAACAGTTATTATAATATAATATAATATAATAATATATGTCTGAAATAAGTATCTTATGCTCACCAAGGCTGCATTTATTTGATCAAAAATACAGTAATATTGTGAAATATTTGTACAATTTAAGCATTATTTAATATATTTTAAAATATTATTTATTCCTGTGATGGCAAAGCCGAATTTTCAGCAGCCAGTCTTACTCCAGTCTTCAGCGTCACATGATCTTTCAGAAATCAGTCTAATATGCTGACTTGGAGTTCCTGAAACATTTCTTAGTACAGTATTATCAATGTTGAAAACCAACTGTGTAGCTTAATATTTTTGTATTTAGAATACAGGTTTTTTTTTTCAGGATTCTTTGATGAATAGAAAGTTCAAAAGAACAACATTTATGTGAAATAGCAATGTTTTACTGTCACTTTTGATTCCTTGCTGAATAAAAGAATGAACTTATAAACGGTAGTGTACAAAAACGTTTTCAGTTTTGCTACCTATTCTGTCCCAGTGCTCAAGAATCAATGAACTGTGCTTGATAGATCTTGCTATGCACTGTTGGCTTTAACATTGCATAGATTTTCACTAGGTCATAGCTAATTATGATTGGCACATGCTCTGGTGACAAAGTTTTAATTAGCATGGAAAGCGATGACTGAATTAATGAAAGTCTGCTGATCATAGACTGCCACCTGACTAACATGTTCCATACACTGGGTACTCAGCAACAGAGCTACATACATATTTTTAGGTCCCCCCCAACAAGGCACTGTGAAAATGACAACAAAAAAAGGCACAAAAACAGTCCTGTTCCCAGAAATCCCTGGTGTAGATAGTGTCATGCATTTCTCAGCTGACAGCTTCACTGCAGGAACAGAGAAGTGCGACTGCCTGTAAAAGATCTCTCTCTCTGAATCCACAACTTACAGTGCTCTCAGGATCTGTGACGCGTCTCTCTCTCCCCGCATCGACTTGTCTCGCAGCGTCAGGCTAAAAAACTTGTGCTTCATGCTCTGCAGTGAGAAAAATAACAGAAGAGATGAAAAATCGGTTAATGCTCTTCTCTGAGGCCTCGTAAAAGGTAGTGTTTTGTGAGCAGCTGCAAAAACAAAAAGCAAAACAGCAGCAACAAAGCTACTTTTCAATCACACAGACTCCTGCGTATCTCAGAACTCTTGAATCAGAGCAAACGGGGAAAAAGGGGGAGAGAAAGACTGATATTATCCTCAGGGAAGAATCTGCCACGAGCACATTTAAAGAACAATACGAGACATTTGTAAGGCGCAAATTACACAGGCAGAAGAAAGACTTGAAACTGTACACAACAACAGAGGAGGGATAAGCCATCAGAGAGTATTGTGTACAGAGTTGTAGTTTAGATGCCCTTTCCTTCTCTGATTACATGTTTCTGAGATGGTGATGGTGTAATAGCCAGTGGAAGAGACACATCCCACCAGGAGATGTTTCAGATGGGGGTTATGGGATCACTAGTATTACTAAACGCCCTGATGTAAACAAGTCAATATGACTGCGAGTGATGAAAAGGGTGCTATAACTGCAAATATTGTAACCGAGATGCATTAAACAAGGGCTATAAAAAAAATCAATGCACAGGGGCATTACGAGTACACATCATGATAAAGATGCCTATAGTGCAATTATATTTTCACAGTGGGATGGTTTCAGAATTCTTTATGTAATGAAGAACACTAATGACATGTACAGTAGCTCTAGGAAGTTAAGCAGTCATTAGATTAGATTTCTACATGATCTTTGGGTTGCAGTTATTAACAAGACATCTTGGCTGGATGTGGGCGTTAGGGAGGTCATGTGATCCGGATGTTTACATCTTATATACTGTATTTGATACAATTAAGCATTATGTTATAATTAAGGGAAGAATTCATTAAGGATTATACCTGACACAGCTGTTCTGAACAGTTTGTGATCTGATTCGCTTGATTTCACTTTATTTTATGTTCGATAGGATACCAGCAGTACTTCAACAACCAACTGTTATTTTACACAGAAAGTTAGAAAAAGGCCTGGATCCATAATGAATTTGCACCAGGCAATGTAACAAAAAGTTTAGGTTTTGTTATGCTAATTGACCAAGGCAAAAATACATGAGAAGAAGCACTGTGGAAAAAATAATATAATATAATACTCATATATTTCTTATTTGGATAAAAAAAATGCTTCATGGCTCAACAATAATAGGATTTTTCTGTTTGCACAGTTGGACCTGTAGTTCAGATTTTAACTTTCCCTGCCAACATATTCACTGGCACTAGCATAAAAGAATTAAGTTTTTTTAAATAACTGACAGTAGTATTAATATTTATCATTTTAAAAAATGTCTTATTCTTCTTTTTTTTCTAAATTTAAATATGCAACAAGTTGTTAATCATGCTGCTACAATGTAACTCCACAAATTAATAAACATGTTTGTTGGAAAACAAAAAACTTTTTCAATTTCGATTCAATTCTGCAATCAAATTCAACAAAAATCAACATCAATGTTTACCAGCTAGATAACATTATATTCAACATTTTAAGTTTGCAAGGTATAAAAAACGGAAGTACAGTACAATATCAATGAACGCAAACATTTTTAAAGTAACACAGCACTGTCCCATAAGTGACAGTGGCCTGAACACTGGAACATTCTCATACACTGGCCCTGGGACAAACACAATAAAGTTATAATTATTATAGTAAAAAATAAAATAAATAAAATAAAAAGTCTGTCACACTAGAACGTTTGGCGCAGAACAGAGTCAACCATCCTTAATGTTGAGCTTTGGTCTGTAATTTTCACAGAGGTTGTTTGAGAAAATTGGACCAAATTGAAATCTGTGAAAAACAAATTTATGTAAGCTTCTCAAAGAAAATGGTCCTTTCCAAAAAGGGTAAAGAAATGTTTGCGGAAACATTCTGAACTTTCATACATTTACAGACTGATCTATTGTTTGAGAGATGCATAAAAATTCATATATTCCAGGGAACAAGACCAACTATGACAAGCCACAATCAATACAATCACCAAGCGGCAACAATGCCAATCACTGACATTTCAAAAGTACAATCTGAATGGCGAATCGATAATGTGATGAGTATGCATAACAGACTTTTAGAAACCTATTGAGCTTGGCTAGTAATCAAAGTCTTCCTGGTGCATTATGGCCCTTCCCATTAACCTTTGAAGCAGATACTCAGAACAGCTGGTCGGATGCCCTCCCGTCCGGCTGATCTGATTAACGGTGTCTCCTCACCTGCAAGCTCTCCTCAATGAGCCTGCTCCTCAGCGCATTTGCTGCCGAGATCCTGCGTGAAGAATCCTTTTCTAACATGCTGGCACCACAGGAACAGAGAGAGAGAGAGAGAATTATGTTTAAGACCTCATGAAATGCTGATAGTTTTAGCTGAATGCTTCTAAAACTGCTTGGATTTTGCATAATCTGCTTTGAAAAATGGCTGAATCAAACAAGCCATTGATTTGTGTCTATCTACTCATCCACAGCGGGCAGACAGACAGATATAGCCTGGTGGTGTGGGTTGACATGGGCCCGATTTGTGCCTGGAGCAGGGCAGCATCTGTTTCTGGTACCTTTGCATTAGACAGTTTAGCTGCCGTGAGTATGTTTCTGGCAGGGATGGAGTAGGTCCCTCCACAATCCTCATCACCACCGCCAAGAAGTTCTGCGCCAGACAGCACATCTCATAGAGGATACAGCCTAAAGACCTGCACCGGTGGAACAAATAGAGAAGAAATACTTAAAGGGGTCATATGATGCGATTTCAATTTTTCCTTTCTCTTTGGAGTGCTACAAGCTCTCGGTGCATAAAGAAGATCTGTAAAGTTGCAAAGACTAAAGTCTCAAATCCAAAGAGATATTCTTTATAAAAGTTAAGAGTCAACCACGCCTACCTAAAATGGCTCGTTCTAACACACCCCCACATGTCTACGTCACGATGTGGGAAGATTTGCATAACACCGCCCAAATGTTCACGCAAAGAAAGAAGACGTAACTTTTATTCTCGCTGTAGTATTGTTGACACTGCAGCCATGTCGTGAAGACGCTGTGTGCTTCGTTGTGAAAGCGAAACTACTTTGTTTGGCCTTCCAAAAGAGGACACAACTAGAAATCAGTGGTTAACTTGTATTTACAACCCTGTTCCAGAACAGTTCAAACCAAATATTCAGATGTGTGCAGCACATTTTATGGAGGACTGTTTACTGATCCTAGGAGAGACTAAAAAGACTAAAATGCCGGCAGTTCTGACTCACGTAAGTACGTTTTCATTTATCATTTGCCACTGATGATTCAAACGCGAGTTTTGCACACTCTCAACAGGTAAATAATTTCTTTCTTAAAATGTCTATAAATTATAACTTTCAAATGCTAATTGGTTTCCTATGTCTTTTCTCTTTTTAGTTTAAGAGAACATGTAAGTGTGACCAGCTTTATTCAGTTAAGGATACTCTCCTCTTCTTCACTAAGTAAGTAGCAAAGATATTGAATTTTTGGTCCATTTTGTTAGATATTTTTTATTACTAGGGTTTATGCATAAACATACCCAGCTATCCCTTGACTTTATATTACTTTTTCCTTTTAACTCTGTGAACTGTCATCTACAGAGAAAAACTGCCATTCAGTCACACCAAAATACAGATAATGATTAACTTAGAGGCATCATAGAGGATTGTGAAGATATTTCACTGGAGCTTTTATGTTCTATTTTGTTTTATTTCTTTAAGCATTTATTTATGTTCAATGTCCATTTTCATTCATTAATGTATTATACTAATAACTGTTGTTAGAACATTGTCATTTTTGCTACAATTTCACATATCATTAAAAAAATAAAAGTACCTAATTGACAATTGATGTTGTTGTTGCTTTTATGTAAAACCCTAATAGACACTTCAAGATATAAATAAAAGTACCTAATTGACACGTTGTTGTTGTTGTTGTTGATTTTATGTAAAACCCTAATAGACACTTCAAGACATTATAAGACCAGGCAGATAGAGGGATAAAAAACAGTATTAATAAATAATATATAATAATACTAATATTAATTATATTAACATAGTAATATTAATGAAAAACTATCATTAAAATGTTATTTATAAAACCAATAAGGTCCTATATAGCATTTTCAAAGCATGGTTCTATATGGAACCCTATAAAAAAGGTTCTATTTAGCACTAAAAAGGGTTCTGCTATTGTTACAAGCCGAAGAACCCTTTTCTGGTACGGTTTAGAACCATTTTTCTTAAGAGTGTACTTACCCTCACGTAAGGGGTGGGTAATATACCGGTAGACATGATTAACCGGTAGAGATTTTTGACTATTGTCTCTATCGCAGTTACACACTCACGTGACGTTTCTTTGCTACATGGTCACGAAAACGTAATGATTACACGCATTTTTAAACATTGTGGTTTAAAAACAAGTGATTTTAAGCTGTTGAAAAGCAATCAGCAGCGAAAGAGAACTCATTTTGATATATGTGCGCTGTCTGTGTGTGAGGCACATACACGTGAAGATGGTGCTCATAGAGCATAGAGTTATTTTTGCTGCTTTATAGGCCTTGAACAGTTAAATACACACACTTGTATGTGTCAAAAGGCACGTCTTTGCAAGTGAAAGCAAACAGCTGAGAAAGAAAACACATGTGTAACAGTATATTGGATCTGGGCAGGTCTTAAAGTGACAGCAGTCTAATATTCCTGCTGTCTGTCATTCATGTTAATCAAACAACTAAAGAGAGAAAAGTTTTTTTATTTTTTATTTAGGCTATTAGTTTTTTGTGGTATTGACACTGGTGACAAGAATTATGAAATTTCTATGCTATCAAAAATTTTGATATCATAAAGACCTTATTTAAAGCAAAAATAACTATATTGTGATACATCGTTACTGTGAAATAAAATTACCTTTATCGTGATATAAGATTTTAGCCATATCGCCCACCCCTACCTCACATCATTCCAAATCTGACTGACCATGACTGACTTTCTACTATGGAACATAAGAGAAGATATTTTGAAGAATGTTGGTAGCCAAACAGTTTTGGCTCCCATTGATTTCCACTTTATTTTTGGTCCATAAAATGAAAGTCAAAGGGAACTGTTTGGTTACAATTCTTCAACATCTTCTTGTTCTGCAGAAGAAAGAAATGCATCTATGCTGAGGCTTTCTTTAATATTTACATATACGAGCCATTGTAATTTTAGCATATGGAACACAAATAGTGGCACTACTGGAACTTAAAGTTGTCAATAGAACGGTTGGGAGGAGAATAAGAGAATATAAAAGAAGAGTAAACAAAAAAATCGAATAAAGGTATCATTATAATTTTAAACAAATATTTTACAATTAAAATATAATTATGAAAACAATGTTAAAAAGAATAATAAAATGACATGAATAAATATGTAAATTTAAATAAATTCAATAAATCATTGTTTGGTTCATTTGGTTGCAATAAAAGTTACAATTAGAATTATAGTAAAAAATTAAAGAATTACAGAATTATAATCTCTTGCCCTATTTGAAAATAAACAAAAAATAGAGAGAAAAATAGGTATAATTTGTGTAAGGATGTCTCTATTTTAGCTCATCCTTCTGCTCTCCGTCTCTGTTAAGCAGCACAGTGAACCCTTTCCTCCAGTGTGCCTGGTGCTTGTGTTCTTACAAACTCGAGACCACAGTGACCACCGGCTGCTTTATGAGTCTGAACAGAGACCCTCAGCTCTCGGTTGCACATACACAACGAGGTGATTGCGTGAGGAAAAGCATGACCCTTAAATTAGCAGCTAGTGCCAGTAGCTGTTTGGCAAATGAGATTGTCTTCTCTCTTTCTTCTTCATTCTGTCTTATTGTTTTCTGGTCATTTTCCCCCCTCAGTTTTTCTACTTTACTAATATGCTGTTATCCCACTATTTCCCAGTAGATCTTGTTTCCCCATGTTCCCTCCCTTCATATATCTATACTGTAAGTGGAGGGGGAGGAGAGGACAGAGCTCTGGTGGTGTTAAGGGGCTGTGTAGTGAAGATCTTTAATAGGGAACCTCGCTTTGGTGCCTTTGGAGTCTCATGCCATGAATTTATATTCCACCCTACCACACATACACACAGCTCAGATACAGAGTGTTACAGCTCAATAAGCAACCGGAGATATCAGAATTTATGTTAATTATGCTTGCCATTTTTCACCTGCACCTTCCACTACACCCGATTGCATCTTTCAGTAAATTTTTTTGTTAAAATTACTTTCATGGATTGCCAGAACTCACACATTTTTCAAGACATCCATTTGACAGCAATCAAACATAATACCTCATTACTTGCAATTTTGCATGATGCATAATGACGAATTGTTTTAAAGGATTATGAGTTTTAATTTAATGAGGGAATAACTTTGCAAGTTACTTGCTGAGAATTAAAACTGCTAGAAGAACCATCAATAGCCAACTGTTTGGACGCATCTACTCAATCTTTATTATTTCCATTTTTCATAGAATATTATATTTTAGAACATTAATTAACAAATCACAAAAAAATATCATCTAAGAAACTAAAAAGAATCAATTTTTACTCAGAAATTGCAAGTAACACATTGAATTTAATGTGAAATTTGAAAAACAGTATTAGCCTGTGAAACATACTACTTTGTTTAACTTAAAAAAATATATTTTTACAGTGTATGATAATTATGTAATGACAATTTTTTTTGCCTATGAATACTGTCAACACAAAAAAATTCAAGCATAATCCTTTAGATCAAAAGGTTTTTAATACCATGAGAAGCATAAATTCAGTCAAGTGTGTCCAAACTTTTGATTATGTGTACTGTACTGCAAATGTAAAACCCACACAATGCAAAACCCAAAGTCTTGGTTGATTAAGAATAGACTGAAATGATTTAATGGTTCAGTTATTCCTACCAGATGTCGGATTTGGAGTCGTATCCTCTGTGACTGAGGGCTTCAGGGCTCATGTAGTATGGAGTGCCTGTGAAGGAAGTCGCCAGGTCACATGACCCTATCAGCAGACAGGATACACCAAAGTCACCTTAAAAGAAGATTGAAACAGTTCTATCAGCAAAAACACTTTTAAAGAAAGTTTTGCAGACTAAAAAAAATGCAATAAAGAAAAATGAACCTTCGACAAACAAACCTTATAATGGCCACCAAACAAGCTTTTGTATGTGAGCAACTGACTGCCGTGCACATACTTATTGAGATTCTTGCTTGAACATTAATTTTGAATCAAAGATAATAGAAAATGTGAACGGCTTGTGAATGACTGAATCTATTCTACATACAGTACAAATACATGTTAGGCCAACAATATTCCTCCAAAAACTGTCCCCAAAAACAGCTTAAGGGAGATTCAGCCGGACAAACATTATGATATCGAGCAATACTGCAGATTTGTAAAGGATTTAGGAGTTGCCAGCATGCTTTAAAGCATAAATGATCATTTTACTGTTACAGGATTATTATTGTTCCCTTGTTATGGTTTTATTTTTCTGTAGTTGTTTTGTCATTACAGTTTGTTGTGTGGATGTTCAGCATTCATCAGGGATATGCTTGTTAATTGTCACAGCTCTTGAGGTTTATGTGTTACTTTAAGTGCTTAGAGTCTATGTGTCTCTTTTTGAAAAAAAAAAGGCTGCAAGTTGTGTTCTTTTTTTAGAGGTAAAAAGCCTTGCAAAATGTCGTCTCCTTCAGAGCCAAGCAGTCATTTAAAATGTAATGATAAAGACAAAGCTTCCTGTGTTGCCAATTGAACATCTGCTGAACAAGAGATCTGTGGTTGCTCTGACAAATTTATTAGATAAATGTGACATTTAACATTTAGTGAATGTACAAATTAAAGTTGCTGGAAGAACTCCAACTCCCTCTCAATGCATCGTGACTGTTTTTTGATAACGTAAAACTAGACATTTTAGATGTGTGAGAAACTTTGGCTAGAACTTGAAAATATCTTGCATAATGCTGACATGGTATTATGAGTTTTCTCAACGTTTCATTTTTACAGTGTGACCTGAGAATTAGTTTGAAGCAAACACTGTTATTTTGGCAGGCTAAGGCGCAAATTGACGTAAAACAAATGCACAGATTAGCGTTCAAGTGAGTCGGCTGTACGAAAGAATTTCATACTTCAAGACCGCACAAATCCATTAATCTGCACCAAAATGAGCTAAACGTGACTTTATGCTGACAAGTTCATAACAAAAAGTATGGCATAAAATTGTGGTGTCCATCAATGCACTGTAACTGAAAATACTGTATAAAAGCAATGCTCATCTGGCTTTTCTTGCGTTCTATCAAAGCTATCTGAGGTATCTGACCGCGTACTCTTTTTTAATGATCTTGTTTCTTTGTAGATGTGTGTCTTAACTGTCATAAAAAATGGTCTGTTTTACCAAATGGGAGGTGTCTGGGCTTTTGGTGCCATTAAAAGTCGCTTTTGAAAGCGTTGCTGGAACATTAAACACATATCAAGCATCCTTTGGGCTGTGAAGCAGAGCTTACCTATCTTAACAATATTCTTCCTTAGAAATATATTTTTGGCCTTTAGATCTCTGTGAAGTATTCTCCTGTTTAAGCAAGCCAAACAAGAATCAATAGTCACAGACGCTGCGAGACGCAAGGATGTTTTAGAGATGTGTTATTCCGTTGTGGGCATATTTGTCTTGTAAACTTTAATGTAAGGGCCAGCTATAAAAGACTTAAATCATTTTGAATGTAAAAATAGAAAATAGGTCAGTTATGAATTATTCACTGCAAAAAAAGAGGAGCGGTGTTCTCGGTTCACCTCTGATGTATGTAATGTACTCACAACAGTAGCTGACAGAGCCATTCACAGACCTGAGGCTCTGATAACGTCCGGCTTGTGCGTTTCAACTCTTCCAACCTACAGTCCAAATCTTTGTTCTGTGGAACAAAGAGAAATTAAAGAGGCACAAAATGTTATAAATGAATATCCATCTCTTTTGCATGAAGCACTGGGAGTCCTGGCTACACAGAGCAGACAAAAAGTAGATTAAATAAACAGTCTTTGTTCCCAAAAAGATACTTCAAAGAGTATTACTGTGGAGTTTTTCTCTGGTTTCCTATGTGTACATTCTCTCTGATCTCTCTCTGTTTGCATTAGTGGATTGTGAAGTTGTCTTTAAGAATGTACGTCTTTGGGCACCTATTTACACTTCAGACAAACCCACATTTTCCTGCTCACACACACACACTGGCTGCACCAGTCACGATGCCCGGAGTCTCCTGAGACCTCTGCAGGGAGCGTGAGAGAGAGCAAGAGAGAAAGAGACCCCACTGATAATGATCAAAGACGATTAAAAATATATCTGAGTGTCAATTAAAAAGATAGTTCATCCAAAAATTAATATTCTATCATAATTAAGGCCTACTCACTGTCATTTCAAACTTTTATGATTTTTTTTTTTCTTTCATGGAGCATAAAAGAACACACTGTATCGTGCCTGTAGCTTCACAGCCAAACGAACTGAGATGACAATCAAGCAAGCACTCTCATAAAATGTCCTCTCTCTGTCTCAAGAGCCATGAAAAGTCAGATTCTTTAGTGAATCCGCTTTTTTAGAGTGTTCATGTAAATAAACCATTTACTGGTCAAATAAACCCAGAACTTTTTTCTATTGCATTTAGTATAAATTAGTGTTTAATGCCGTCACATTTATTCTTTTCATGTGAGATAAATACAAAATAAATAGCTAACCTCTGTTAAAGAAATACAGTAGTTCACCCAAAAATTTGCTGAAAATGAACCCTCCGGCTAAAATGTAGAGGAGTTTGCTTCTTCATCAGTACAGATTTGGAGAATTTTATTATTACATCACTTGCTTACCAATGGATCCTCTGCAGTGAATGGGTGCCATCAGAATGAGAGTCCAAACAGCTGATAAAAACATCACAATAATCCATAAGGGATCCACACCACTCCAATCCATCAATTAACACCTTGTGAAATGAAAAGTTTTATGTTTATAAGAAGCAAATCCATCATTAAGACAAATCTGGCTTTTTCTGAATCAGGAGAGAAATATGCACAGACGATGCACTGTTTACAATCGAAAACCGTTCTAAACAAGTATTTTTGTGGATTTTGACCAACAGGGGATATATTTTTTTCCACTACGGGAAGCATTATTATGGATTATGGGCTTGTATTTTGGCCAGAAGTGTCCTTTTAAAGTTAAAGTGCCATAATTATGGATTTCTTATAAACATGCAGCTTTTCACTTTACAAAACGTTGACCCAATTGAGTTTGAACGCTCATCAATACTTAAACGTACAATAATGGAATCAGAATGAGCATATAAACATGTGCCATATTTAAGGATCTCTCGGTTTTCACCAAGTGCCACCAAGAGAATAATCAATCCCACTAATGATACGACTGAAGCGGAGCTCAGTTTGAACACGGAGCTGAACTCAGCACCCCTCATTTCAATAACAACAAACATTTGTCAATGTCTCAAGAGAGTGAGTTCCATTAGGAAAGTCTTCTATCGGTAACGCAGTGACGGGCATGAGTCAGATTAGCACACTGTGTGGATATACTGCGGGCTTAGCAGTTCATTTGAAATGTCTTTGGATAAGCCCTCCTGCACATTGCCTGAGGGAAGTGTTTGCTCAATGTAAGTGCGGCTCGCCATGTATCCAAGCAAAGGATGATTCGCATTATGAGTGTAATTGGGACTGGCTAATTTGTTGGCCCCCTAATATGTTTATCTACGGTTATGATCATCATCACTCAAAAAGCCTCCTCGAATGCTTTCAAAAAGCTTTCATCAATGCTTTTCATGAGTGCAAAGGTTTAATTGAGCAATGAATTTTGGAATAAGCATTGTAGCATGAACAAAAGTAATGAAAACCTCCCTGTCAATTGTACCTCAATTTCACACACAAAAAAAGTGTTTTTTTCATTTATCAGAATGTCATGGAT
Source organism: Sinocyclocheilus rhinocerous (assembly GCF_001515625.1). Classification (NCBI taxonomy): domain Eukaryota; kingdom Metazoa; phylum Chordata; class Actinopteri; order Cypriniformes; family Cyprinidae; genus Sinocyclocheilus; species Sinocyclocheilus rhinocerous. Next base: position 312,012 of record NW_015654506.1, read on the forward strand.
CTCAAATGAAATATATTGAAAGTTTTTGAGCAAATGCATCAGGGGCACCAGAGTGTAATCTCTAGAAAA